>NW_025349057.1:0-2043 GCF_016433145.1 Gracilinanus agilis
TTCTATATATTCTAATATTTTATATTGTTTTGTTGTTTTTGCTAGAAATCATTAATAGCTCCTCACTCATTTTTGGACAAGTTAACAATTGTTAAGTATCTTTATTGGAACTTATATTTTAATTTATCTATTTCAGAATCACCTTCAGTTTTATTTTTCAAGAAGTATTTATTTTGTAACTTTGACAAATTGAGCTACAGTAGGCAAAGTGAGAATTACAGAAATGCAAAAGAAGTTTGGGACATCATCCCTGTCTAATTAAGAATTTATAGCATAGTTTACACCCAGGTAGGTGGCAGTATAGAATCAAAACCAAGAGTCCAAAGATCTGACTTTGAATCAGGCCTTGACATTGAAACTAAGAAAGCCACATTGGGTTTGAGGAGAGATATGACAATGAAACAACAAGCCTTTTTGGAATAGAATGTTAGTTTGGGAGAGGGACAGAAGAAAAAATCAGATCATATGCTAGAGAAAGTTTGTAGAGGGCTTAGAATGCCAGGTCAAAGAGATTCAACATCATTTGTTGTAATTGTTGTTCATTTGTTTATTTGTTTGGGTTTTTAAATTTTATTTATTTATTTAGAATATTTTTCCATGGTTACATGATTCATTATTTTTCCCACTCCTATTCCCTTCTCCCTCCTGGATCTGACAAGCAATTCCACTAGGTTTTACAAGTACAAAATCTATTTCCATATTATCCATACTTGTAATAGAGTGATCTCTTAAAGCCCCAAACCCCAATCATATTCCTATTGAACTATGTGATCAATCATATATTTTTCTTCTACATTTCTGCTCCTATAGTTTTTTCTCTGGATGTGGATGGTGTTTTTTTCTCAAAAGTTCCTCTGGATTTTCCTGGGTCTTTGCCGTTCAGTTGTTTTTTTCAGTCATTTCCAACTCATTAACATCCCATTTTGGATTTTCATGGCCAACGTCCTAAAGTGGTTTGTCATTTCCTTTTCCAGCTTAAGGAATTGAGACAAACAGGTTTAAGTGACTTGCCCAGGCTCTGACAGCTAATCAGTGTCTGAGACCAGATTTGAATTCATGATGATGAATCTTCCTGACCCCAGGCTCAGCACTCCATCCTCCATTATATTTAGTATAATGGAACAAAAACTGGCTTCTTTCAGAAGAAAAAGGAATTTTCATTTATCAGATACCTACTATGTGTCAGACTGTGCCTAACAAACATTCTCAATTGAAAAGAATCTGATGAGGTAGGTGCTATTATTACACTTATTTTACACTTGAGGAAACTGAGACAAATAGAGGTTAAGTAATAACAAGGATCACACAGTCTTAGTGTGACTTAGTATTATACCTGAAGCCAAACTTGAATTCAGACCTTCTTGACTTCAGCCCCAGTCAGTGCTCTATCTACTGCACCACATAGCTAACTCCTTTCTAATCCTAGACAAGTCACTTTAATTCCATGGCTATTCGATTCCTTATCTGTATTTTAAGAGGGCTGGTGGACACATTCCCCAAATTATGTGAAACACTATCCCTTAACACAGATGACATCCCTGTGGAAGGATGACTCAGACTCATCTGAACACTAGGAAACCCCTAGAAAGATGATCTAAAAAACATTCTGAGCAGACTTTTCTTTAAGCTAGGCATCGATTATTTTCCTCCATACAATACAGATACTTGGCTTATGCCTAGAACATATTCCCTTTTCATTTCTAACCCTGCACATCCTTAGTGTCCTTCATGTCTCTTCTTAGAAGCATTGCCTGATCTCCACTAGGTATGAATCCTTTCTCCCTCTTCTACTTACACCCTACTTACCATTCTCTGTAAATATTCTTTGTGGGCCACGGGAGAATGGAGCCACTACGAGAATACTCTTTGTCACTTGTAGTGTCATTCATAGCATTTGCAGTATTTAATATAGCCCCTCCTCTGAGCTCACTTTACCAACTTCCACCTTCAAAGTCAAGTTAGTTTAAGGAGGAGAATAAATATTTTTATAGTGGCTACTATGTGCCTGGCACTGTACTAAGGAATATTTAAATATATTATCTC
>NW_025349058.1:0-5190 GCF_016433145.1 Gracilinanus agilis
GTATAATATACACATTACATAATGAATTATATAGATTAATAATATATATATACATTTTTCATAATCAATTTTCTGGTACCACATTATAAACAGCTAATAAGAAATTATAATACACTGTAAAAATGTAAAATATGACATATCTTCTAGAATGTGAATATCCTCATTTAAGAGTAGAGATCCTTCAATAAACTATTTGGGTTCAACTTGTACATCTAGAAAGCTTACCAGGCAGCTCTCTGATCTGGTTTCCATGGAAACATCCCCCTTTCTGCCATGACCCCTTCTCTTGAGTCTAGTGGGATTTTCTATAGAGAGAAGAAATACAAACAGCAAGAGTGACTTCTTCCTTTTCTTCAGGTTATTTTCAGGCTCTGAATCTCTGAATTACATCAGGAAAATGAAAGTAACTTCTCTTTCTCACACATACCTTGCACATACAAACTAGTATACATACACCCAAGCTTTGGTTCCCTTGCTTAAAAACAATTTTTAATAGTAAATCATCTCCTTTTCTGTCCTTTGCAATACTTTCCCTCTGTATCCATCACTACTGTACATTACAACATTGGCACATTACAAGAAGATATTAATTTGACCTGCAGTGTTAACACATAAATGATGAGTAAGCAACTTCATAAAATCAAAACAAAACAACCAAAGTACTTTGTCCTTCCAGAAGGAAAGAGAACTATTTTCTGCCAAGGTACACTCAATTCCAAGACATTACTGGCTAAACATTTTCCTATAAAAACAAAATTAACCTTGCTTCCTTTTCTGCACAGACTAACTGTCCTCCCCATACTGCTAATTGGATTACAAGTTTTTGGAAATCTTTGCAGAGATTTTGACTTCCCCTTTTATGCAGCTACTCTACTTCTCATTGCCTTTTTAGGATGAGATTTGTTAGATCAGAGCCCCGAAATATAGGGGTCTCAGAGACTTGTTATGCTGAATTCCAAAAAATGTAGCCACACACCATAATCCCATTAGCTCTCACAAAACACTGGAAGATTTTTCTTGTACTTTTAAAGTAGTCTGAGAAACATTCTGACCTGTTCCTTTGTATTAATGGCAGCACCCTTCAAAAATAGAACCAGTATGAAATTTGAATCCTGACACCAGCTAAGATCACAACTCTGAATATTTTTCCCTAAAATTGTTATTTCCATCTAGAATAGATAAAAAACAAGGACAAAGATTAGAATCTAAATTTAAAGGATAATAGATGCAATGGATTGTGTGAATAATTCATAAATTGAATTAATAAGACTCCTGTTGGCTACCATCCCTTTTACTTTTACTGAGTTTGTTAAGAGCCAGCATGCTCTGGTAGCCAAAGAACTGACCTTGGAGTCAGGGTGATTCAAGTTCAAGTCTGGCCTCTAATGAGCTATTTGTTTAATCTGGATTAAATCACTTAATACATCCCCATTTTAAAGCAGAAACTTTCTAACATTGAGTGACTTCCCCAGGTATAAACAGTATATCTAGGAATTGAACCCCAATCTTACTGGTTTCAAGACCAGCTCTTTATGTACCAACCATACCGTATCACTTTCTTTTTTCAAAGTATTACATTAAAACCTTTAAATTTGCTATTCAGATCAATAAACTAGCAAAACTTACCTGCAATGCTGTTATAGGTACCATATCTTTTCAGTGAAATCAGTTACCATACCTACAATCATATGTTTTATCCTTTGTATTAAAGAACAACCTTAAAGACCCATAATTTAATCTGAAAGAGGAACTCTCAGCATGGGGACTCATTTTGCCACAACCTATCTATTCTATTCAACTGGAAACAAGATGAAACATAAGTAGGTGCAAAGTACAATGTTAGGAGTCAAGGAAAAAAGAAGAACAGAACATTCCCTTCCCCATCTCCACTTTTGTTCTTAAGTATGATTTCATCAGTGCATGCAAATCTATGCTTTTTACACAATTTATAGCCTTAGAGGTTTATTATTATTATTATTATTTTCTCAATTGCCCACATGGACATTTTCCTAACTGGCTTATCTGAAATGATTCAGTTTTAGTGGCATGCCATCTTCCTGCTGTTGGTTGACTTCTGCTGTAGCCAACATTTGATATATCTAAAATTATATAAAAGGTTTAAAAGTGAGATATTAGTGATTATTTCAGAATTATTCAGGAAGAATATATCAAAAGGACTAGAACCCAAGTCTTCCTGACTCTGAGCTCTGTTTTCTAACACCCAACCTTTCCTTTCCAACAAGCTGGGGGCCACAGTGGATACAGTACCAGGCTTGGAGTCAAGAAGGCTAATCTTCCTGAGTTCAAATCTGGCTTCAGACACTTACTAGGTGGGTGATGCTGGAGAGAGTTGCTAAATCCCACTTGCCTCAGTTTCCTCATATGTAAAAGGAAGGAAATGGTAGACCACTCCAGTATCTTTGCCCAAAAAAATCCCAAGTGGGGTCCTGAAGAATCAGATATGACTAAAAGTGACAGAATAGCAGCATGATATACATTTCTTTGTATTGCATCTCATTTTATTTTTTATATTCCTCATCTAGGTGACATGGTGGAAAGATAATTGGAATTCCCATTGGAATTCAGCAATCAGATTTGATGTCAGGCACTTCCTAGCTGTGTGATCCTGGGTAAATCACTTAATCTCAGGATCCTCTACTGTTAAAAAGGGATAGTAACAAGATCTAGCTTTCAGGGTTGTGAGGATCAAATGAGATAATATGTACAAACTGCTTAGTCCTTCTTCCCCATTTCATTCCATTATTTGCATCATTTTCCATGATCATGACCTGTAAGTTTTCTGAAGAACAATGAAGTTAAATGATTTGCGAGGGTCCCAGTAAGGTTCAGACACAAAAATCAAACAAGGTCTTCCTGACTTCAGGCTTATCTCTCTATCACACCTCAATGCCTCTCTATTTATATTTGAAAATAACATTTCTGCTGATGGTATAGATGCTTAGACATCCTAGATTATTACTCTACCAAATCCTCTCATTAATTAAAGGACACTAGAAGGCAAAACTCATCCTGCTGCAATTTGAGGAGTAGAGGAAACCTCCCAAGGTCAATTGCTAACACAAGGATCTTTTTTGTCTGATTGTCTGGGACTAAATTAATGCAGCCGAAGTCACTTTTTGAAAACTTGCAGGCTTAGTCATGGTTGCTCAGAGATTCTTTCCTATTTTAAGCTTGTCTGTCATGAACTATTTAGACCTTGTCTATTTGCTTGAAAACTGGACTGTTCCCATCTTAACCAGAGAATTAAAATGGCCCTCCAGGCTTTGGGATCAATACCTCTATGTATCTCTGCTCTTGGGGACACTTGGTAGATAGATTTTGGCTGCTGACTTTCAGCAAGACTTAAGGTCTAAAAGTTTAGCTACCATGCTTGCAGACTCAATGTGTATCCATCCATTGATATTTTGAAAAACAAATGAGAGAATCTTACTAGTAAATCCTCACTAGACTCAGAAATACATCATTAGGAATTGCTTTAGAGTGACCATCCAAGAGCATAAATAAACATAAAATAATATTTATATATTCTGTGCATTATTCTCACAAAAGTTCTCAAGGACATTTTCCTGGCTGGCTTATTTTGAAGTGATTCTGTTTCATTGTCATGCCATCTGCCATTGGTTGACTGCTAGAGCCAAACATTTGATTAACTAAGAGGGTATAGATTTTAGAAGCATACATTTGACCCCTTTTTGGCCAGGTAATTTGAAATGATATATCTAGGAGCATTTTCTTTCCCAATCATAAACACATGATCAAGTGAAGAAAGTTATTTGATCATGTAGTTTTTCTCTGTAGTTGTCCCTTCTATGTGACCAATTTTCCAAATAATATGATGCTAATCTGTTATTCCTAAAGAGTAACAGAGAGTATAATAAATAACTAGACATGCTAAGCAGAATCAAATGATATAAAAACGTAAATCAAATGAGATAAGGTGTTTTATAAACCTTAAGCATTATGTGAAAACTATTATTGTTATCATTGTTGTTACCATTTTTCCAAAATGTAAATTAATGAAAAAATATAAAAGTAATGCAATTGAGATGAAAAACAGGTCATTTAAGCTTGCTTTCAGGGTCACTCACTTTAAGGACAACAGAAGGCTATTTTCAGGCTGACTAGTCATCATTTTAGTGGGGGCCCTTTCTAATTCCCTGTAAACCTGGCTACTCTTCTAGCAGATTTGTTCAGTCTGTCTCATATTAATTTCAATTAAGGACCAGGGCTAAAAATAATCATAGATATGTTATGAAAGGTACTAGCTGTTTTTCTTTTTGAGATTGCAAGAATAATGTGTTAATATATCAGGGATCATTATAATCCCTGATCTGAGAATGTTAGAGAAGTGCAAATGCTCTTTATCAATTGCTACTCCTCTCAGTGCTGGCCTGAATGGTACCTCTTTGTGGTCTTCATCTGCTTAAGCAATAAGAGGCAAAAAGTTAAAAGCAATTTTCCAAGTAATTTAAGCAAAATGAAACAAAACAAAACAAAATCCATGGCCTAAATTCTTTGTAATCTTTTGTATTTTGTTTATATATTTTAAATATAGAATGTAAATATATTTATTAACATTAAATAAAATATATCACTAATATTAATATTAATTAACATTAATTAATAAATATTAAATTAAATATATATTTTAATTAAATATCTTAGAAACCTGAGATACAGTGAGAGAAGCAGAGCTCTGGCTTTGGTGTAGAGAAACTGGTCAGATCCCAACTTTAATGCTTATACACTGGGAAAGTCATAATGTTCCTGAGCTTTAGTTTCCCCATTGTTAAGTGGGAGGAGTTAGATGGCCTCTAAGGTCTTTTGCACCTCTAAATCCAGAATTCTACAACAATCTGCTGTTATATTGTTTAGAGTCCCTTACTTTAATCTCTGGATTTTATAGACGAGTAAGGAAAAACCCAGAGAAATAAAATGATCTTCTCTAGACACTCAGCCATTGACAGTTGGAAAAATTGAACCTTAGATTTCTGATATCAAGTATAGAACTCTATTTATTAAGCCCAACTATCTCTAAATTTGTGTAGATTCAACTAAAAAGCTGGAAAGAATTTAATACCCAGGGAATTGGACACATGAATAGCCTTCATTTTTACTAAGTGATAAAGGAAAATAGATTAAATTCTCTCTCTCTCTCTCTCTCTCTCT
>NW_025349059.1:0-4867 GCF_016433145.1 Gracilinanus agilis
AAGGAATTCTCGATATTATATATATATATAAAGTAATATATATTTCTCTATTTGTAGATGGTTATTATATATATACATATATATTTGTAGATATATTATATAAGAGAAAAGTAGGAGTCAAAGAAAATGAGACAAAGTGTGAGTCTGAGTGGAGGCTATCAGTGATTTCTGCTGCAAGTGTAGAATATATTATAAGAGACATTTTGACTGAGTATGTGTGAATAGGAGAGTTAAGAACACTCAGTGCCAAAGATGAGATTCTTCCGTTTTTCCATTTCTCTTTTTAAGAACTTAGAAGTAAAAGACATTTTCCTTCTGGGAACTGGCCATTGCTATGTTTATCATGCTTGCTTTGGGGCAACCCATTACAGCTCTCATCTAAAACAGCAAAAAATAACAAATAACTTTCATGGTCTATACTTCTCAGAGGGAAGTCTAGATACTAAACAACTATAATTTTTATTGATTGTTATTAGATTTTTTTTTACCATAAATGTGAAGCTGAATGGGCGTCTTCCTTGTTCTCACTTCCCCAGGCAGCCAATACCTCTTCACTCGGGCTGTCATTCTCTTGCTGGTCTTCTCCACTTCTGATCAATAGTTCCTGAGGTTGTACTGGGAGTGTTTCCTGTCCACGTTCTCCTTTCGGAGTTTCCTCATTCAATACGTTCTCTTCTGCTTCCTGTGTTTTCCCTCTTTGCCTTTCACTGATGTCTACTGGCCATTTCTCGAATCCATCTTCAGAGCCTTCTTGACATAAATCTTGTTCCCAGGCTTGTGCTGCTACTGCTTCCCTGTTTTCTTGTTCTCTTTGAGTGGCTCCATCTTCTTTTGACCAATCTTCCTGTTCCTCCCCAGAGTTTTCCTGTCTTTCCTGTCTTCCCAGATGACCTTGGTTTTCATTTCCCCATTTTATTTCTTTTTGACCAGTACTCACTTCTAATTTCTCCTTACTCTCATTCTTATGATTTTCTTTAAATTCTCTATGCGGTTTCCCCTCTTCCTTCCCTTTCTCATTTCTTAACTCTTCTTTTTTGCTATATTTAATTATGTTCCATATATTTCCCCCATGCCTGTCTAGAATGCCTTCCCGCTCTAACCCACATTCTCTTCCTTTCATTTCTCTTCTGTCTCCCCTTGGGGATTTGAGGGTTTCTTCATACTCTCTCACCCAGACTTCTCCTCCTAGTTCTCGTCCATATAATGTTTCCCAACCATTTCCCTCTAGCTCTTCTTCTGCATGTGTCCTCTCTTTTCTTTTCCACTTTTCTCCTTCCCAACCATATTCAGATGTGTGTCTTGTGTCACTCATTATCTTGTACACATTCAGGGTTCCTCCATCTTCTTTTTCAAACCTTTTTCCAATATCTCTTTCCAAGTGGTATTCTTTCTGGTTTTGGACACGTTCTCTCTCCTTGCCAATTCCAAATTTTATTTCCCAATTCTTTTTCTGGGGTTGTTCTTCCTGTCTTCCTTCATAGTGCTTGCTCCCAATTTCTCCTTTAACTTCTCCTTCATGCTCTGCTTCCCATTCTTGTCTAGTCTGACTTCTCTTTCCTTTCCCTTGATCTCTTAGATGCTCTTCCTGACCATCTAACTCCTGGTCATTTCCATCTGTCTCTTCCAAATTTGCTTCCCATTGCCCTTCTGAGACTCCCTTCATCCCCCTTGCCCAATCTTTTTCTTTTAGCCTTAAAGTATTTTCATCTTCTTGAGCTTGATCTTTTTCTTCTCTATATTCCCTTTCCCATCCTTTGTCCCTCAACTCTTTCTCTCCATTTCTTTGGGTTCCATGTTCACTGTCCAGGTCTTCCTCACTAGGTCCAGAGCCATGGTCCCCTACCTGACTTTTTTTACATCTCCCTCCCCTAATTTCCTTGTCTAGTCCTTCTAGATCTCCAGTTTCCCACATCCTTTCACATTTTCTTTTCTCTACTTCTCTAGGTCTTCCTTTCTCTTTCCCTTGTTTTTGTTCTGACTTCTTTCTGCTGGGGTCCACTGTAGCATTCCCATTGCATTCCATTCTCTGGGGTACTCCCTTGTTTGCCTCCTGGAAGCTTTTCTCATGTTGTTTCCCCCAGACCGATGTCTTTACTTCATCTTCATAATGCTCTCTTCTGTCATTCCTCTTCCACCTTTGTCCTCCCCATTTGAATCTGCTTCCATCTTCCAACTCTTCTTGATTTTCTCCTTTCCAGACATCTAAATATTTTAATGGGATTTTCAGCTGCAGGCCTTCTTTTTTTGTAAGTCCATCTTCTTCTCCTCCATCTTTCCCCACCCATTCTTGCTCCTCTACTTTTTCTCTGTTATTCCTGTGGTCTACTGTCTTTTCTCTTCTGTATTCTCGTTCCCATTCATCCTCTACCACTCTGCCTTCTCTCCTGGGATATTTCTTTTTGGTCTTTTCTCCTTCCAGATCTTCATCTCTGTATGATTTTTTACTTAATTTTTGTCTATTTTCATTTTCCTGTTGTTCTTCATATATTATTTCTCTGGCTGACTCAGTCCATTTTCGTCTGACGTTATCCTCCTGGTCTTGGTGGTATTCTCTTGGCCAGAATTTTTCACTGAGATCACTAATCCATCTCTCACCATATTTTACTTCCAAGCCATCATCTATCAATTCTTCATGTTCAATTCCCCATTCTTTTTCATAGTTGCTTCCCCATACCTCTCTTTTCCGCCTTTTTGTTCCATTTTCCCCTTGCTCATAGTCCCTTTCATACTTGACTTTCCCATTTTTCCTGTCTAATATCCACGTCCAATCTTCATCCAGCCTTCTTAAGTAATCATCTCCTGAAGTTGCTTCTTTTGATCTTTGAGTATCTTCTTCTCCTCTCTGATCATGTTGTTTCTGGCCATCTCTTGGAAGACTTTGTCTTTCCCAATATACCCTTTCTTCATTCAAGCATTTAATCTTTTCTCTCCCCCAAATGTCCAACTGTTTAGAGTTTTCTCTTTCCATTCTCTTTCTCATTTCTTTCCTCTCCCATTCATTTCTCCCCATTCCTACTCCCTCTTTTCTATTCCAATACCACTCTTGACCATTTTCTCTGTCTTCTTCTCTAAAGTGTCTTACATCCTTTTTTCCTCCAAAGTTGAGCCTCCTGGCTTTTCTTTCTTTCTTTTCTTCCTCTTTTTCTACTCCCCATTGTCCTTCTCTCCTCTCCTCTTTTCTTCCTTGTTTTTCTCTATATTCTCTTTCCCAGTTTTCATTTTTCTTCCCTTCCCTAAATTTCTTTGTCACCCAGTGAGTGTTCTGGCCTCCTTTTTTGTGACTATGTCCTTTCTCACTCCCTTCTTTTGTTCTTCTGCCTTCGTGCCCTCTTTCCCAACTGGACTCTTTCTCTCCATGCCTTTCTCTATAATATTTGTATTCCCTGTCCCTGCTTTTTCTTTTCAGGCTTTGTCTTTCTGGTTTTTCATTCTCCTCTTCCATGTCCTTCTGCTTCCTTTCCCCCTTTTCCACCTCTCTATAATTCCACCACCATTTTTCTACCTCCTCAACTGCCTCTTTTCTTCCCCAAATGTTGTCTCCAGAGTCCTCTTCTGACATTCCTCTATGTGCTCTTCCCTGTTCTCGTTGAGATCTTCTCTCATAATAGTTTTCTTTTTCTTGCTTTTGGTTCATTTGTTCTTGTTCTTGGTGGTATTCTCTTCTTTCTTGGTGTCTTCCAATTTTCCTTCCCTGGTTCTGTCCTATAACTTTTCTCCTCTCCGCTACTTCTAATTGTACTTGATAGCATCGTTCCATCTTTCTTACTCCTTTGATCTCCCTGGTATGCCTTTTCAGGCATATGCTGTCATTTGGTGCCTCATCTAGAACTTTCCATATTCTCTCATATTTATATTCTCTATTCCAAGCTCTTTCTTCTTTTTCATTTCCCTGTTCTCGTTTCCTGTTTTCTTGGATGTGACCCCTCCCATATTTCATTCTTTCACTTTGTTTATAACATCCATCTTTGTCTTCCTTTCCTTGATCTTTTCTTATATTTCCATTTTGCCCTTTCCATCTCTCACTGTATTCTCCTTCCCATTCTTGCATTTTAAGCCATCTTCTTTCGTAATCATCCTTCCAACTTTCATCTTCTCCTTTCCAACCAAGTTCTTTTTGACCTCTGTTTTCTATTTTCCATTCTTCTTCATATTGTCGAATGCTTCCCTTTATCTTTTCATTTTGACCCTGTGATCAACATTGGAGAAAAATGAGTGAGAATAACAGCTTAACATTAGTTTAAACAAAAATGCCAAATATGAAATAGGCTTCATTTCAGTTAAATGTACCATACTATGGTCTTAGGGATGAACAATTATTGCATGGAGACTGATTTCATTGTGTAATTATCATTTATGTATAAAAAGAACCAGTTGGGGACAACAGAAATTAAAAAGCATTGAACCTAGAGTGAGAATGAGATTAAGTACACATTTCTGTTTGGCTCTACAAACCCTTTATAATCTGGCTCCATTCTATCTTATGATCATTATTAAATACCTCTCTACTATTCCTACCCTATGGACAGACCAACTGGCCTTTACTCTTTTCTTCCTGTATTGCCAATCTCTGTGCCTTTGCATTGGTCCCCCTTGCCTGGAACACAGTTCATCTTCACCTCTATCTCAAAAAAAACAAAACAAAACAACTCAACCCCCCCCCAACTTTTTTTACAACCAAGTCTCAACTTTTACAGACAACCTTTCCTAATCTACTTCAACTATTATTGTTTTCCATTTGGTTTAGTCAGTTTTTAGTGATGTCTAACTCTTTGTGACCCCTTTTGAAGTTTTCTTGGCAAAAATATTGTAGTAGTCTGCCATTTCCTTCTCTAGAACATTTTACAGATAAGGAATATATATATATATA
>NW_025349060.1:0-3239 GCF_016433145.1 Gracilinanus agilis
CCTTTCCTTTCCTTTCCTTTCCTTTCCTTTTTTGTCTAATACTTTTTTCAGTTTCATGTAGCCCTTCCCAAGGCAGCCTATTCACTTTGGGACAACTCTCCTTGCTAAGGAAGTTGTTCTAGACATTAAGCTTAAATTTGCCTTTTTGAAACTTCCACCCATTCATCGCTCCCATTTATGCTACCAGGGGCCAGACAAAACAAGTCTAACCTCTTTTCCATATTGTAGCTTTTAAATTCTTGAAGATAGCTCTCATGTCCCCTCTCCTCCATGTATTCTTTTCCTCAAGCTAAACCTCCCCAGATCCTTTAATCAGAGGACATAGTCTTAACTCTCTTTATTCTTTCTTTTCTCTAACCCACTACCACCTGTACATAAATGATTCTTAAGCCTACATGTCTAGTCTTAACCTCTCTGCATCGATGCCCAAATTAATTACCTTTGCCAGTGGTACCACCTTTCCCACACTTCCTGATAACTAGAATAGGTTTGGGAAACTGAGGCTTTGCCCTGGGCTATTGAAATGAGAAAGCCCACTATGAACTGGGGCAGGTGGCACAAAGGACAGAGTGCCAGACTTGGAATTGAGAGGACCTGCGTTCAAATCTAGCCTCAGATACTTCCTAAGCTGTATGATTCTGAGCAAGTCAACCCTAATTACCTAGCCCTTGACTTTTTGTCTTAAGAATTGTTATTAAAGACAGAATGTAAAGGTTAAAAAACAAAACTATGAACTAATACAAGCTGCCAGATGGCAGGAGAAAGGTTGGGTTGAATTCCTCCCCTGTCCTGCCATGCTCCCCTAATCTCAACAGAGACCATACTTCAGGACTTGATTCAAGGGCCACCTGCCACAGAATGCTTATCCATCCTTATTACCCTAGTTCCTGGTGAGTTCCTTACCCATATAGGAAATTATTTTGAATACATGTTATATTTAGTTTCCTATGTACTTGTCATTTCCACTTCAATAGAATTTAAATTCCCTGAAGTCAGAGCCTGTTTTATTTTTGTATTTGTATGCCTAGCTCCTAACTCAGTACTTGGCACATAGTAGGTGTTTAATAAGTGCTTATAGAATTATGTTGAGCAATGATTAGAAGTTTCAAAAAGATTTCAATTCAGGGTAAGGAAAAACTTGCTAAAAATGAAAGTTATTCAAGGATGAAATTCACTGCCTTAGGAGGTAATAATATCTTCTTTACTAGAGAGCTTCAGATAAAACTGGATAATCATATTTAGAGTGCTGAGCTTGGAGTCAGCAAGACATGAATTTGAATCTTGCTTCAACTACATTTACTGTGCTAATCTGGGCAAGTCCCTTCACTTCCCTGGGCTTCCATTTCCTTATCTGTTAAATGGGGATAACAATAGCAACTATCTTCCAGGGCTGTTTAGAGAATCAAATGAGATAGTATAGGTAAAGCACTTCATGAACCTTAAACCAATATAAGTGTTGTTTTCATGGTTGTTCAGTCACTTTGTGACTCCTTTTGAAGTTTTCCTGGCAAAGATATTGGAGTAGTTTGGATTTCCTTCTCTTTTTGACAGTTGAGAAAACTGAAGCAAGCAGTGTTATGTGTCTTGCCTAAGACATAGTAAATGCCTAAGGTCAGATTTGAACTCAGAAAGTTGAGTCTTCCTGACTCCAGTCCTGGCATTCTGTGATAATGGAAATTTGGGGTTCCTTGAACTGATCTTGAGATTCCTGATCTAAACTTCCTGTGGACATTTAGGACTCTTTCAAAACCACATTTCCCATGATTCCTCTCGGGTAATAAGGTGGACAGGAAGTATGATTACATAGACAGAGGTATAAAGACTCAGGACTTGATTGGTACACTCTCTTTTCCTGTTGAATAAGCCAGGTGGGCAGAGGTAATGGTGGCAGCATTTGAATTAGTTCTTATCAGGCACGTGGCTTAATTACCAATATGGATTACAATGAAATCCTAATTTTTTAAAATATATCCTTCTATATTAATTTTATTTGTTACAGCTCTATCCACTGTGCCATCTAGGGGCTCTGAGTTCAAATCTGGCTTCAGATACTTCTTAGCTTTGTGGTTCAAATCTCTGCCTCAATTTCCTCAACTGCAAATTGGGATTAATATAGACACCTACCTCTCAGTGTTGTTGTGAGGATCAAATGACATAATATTTGTAAAAAACACTTTGGAAAGTGCCTGACACATGATAGGTGCTTAATAAATGTTTATTTCTTTTCTTCCCATTTTCCATAATTCTTATTCTTCAGGGTTACCTCTAGAAACTTTGAAGGAATAAGGAGTCAGTTATCCTATGGGGATTCTGGCCTGACAATGGAAGTGAGAGTTGAGAAATAATCCTGGAGGGAGGGTGCTACATAGACAAAGAAATGACAAAGTTTTTTCAGGTGGAGTTGTATTATTGCTGTTTGTCCTACCTTAGAAGAACATTAATGACATCATGGGGATATGTCTTGACTTGTTGGTGAATTGGATTTAAGTGAGGCAGAGAAACTGCACAAAGTCCTCAGTCTCACTCTCTCTTCCAGTCATCAAAGGCCAGTGGCAAGACCAAAGTCAAGATGACTGGTGATGACCCATGATGCAGCCAATGATTGATCAGGCCCTGAACACTTTACAGTGTGTCTGTGGGAACTAATTATCCTCATCCACCCATTCAGCCAGGGAAAGTCTTTACATACTTGGGGTAGACAGGGAGATCAGAAAAAGTTCCACATGGGAAGCAGCCCTTGAAATCAGCCTTGAGGAAAGCCATGAATTCTAAGAGACACAATGAGAAGACAGCACATTCTAGGAATGGAAGGTACCATATTCAAGGGAATATAGCATATGGGAATCAACAACAAGTAGATTGCTTTGACCAAAACTGAACATGATACCCCTAAATTCTCAGCCCAGAATAGAGGAAGGCAGGACCATCACTAGACCTGTTCTTAGGAGGCCCCTCAGGCACTATACTTCGATTATATACCACACAAGGTTGCATTTACATTTTGGGTTTTAACTGAACTTGCAGACACTGAAAATGCCAGGTATTTTTCATGTAAACTGCTATTTAGTCACATCTTACTTATCCCATACCTGTGAGATTAGCTATTTAACCCAAATGCAAGCTTTTACTTTTTACTTTTACTTTCTTTCCAATAGATAAATGATCAAGTCAATTCTTCTGGCGTGGAAACTCCCTTCATCTCAGATTAATATATATATATATATATATATATATATATA
>NW_025349061.1:0-4431 GCF_016433145.1 Gracilinanus agilis
AATGTAAAGGATATTTGTAGGATTTCTTTCTACTGCAATGTATCCGTAAACTTTAAGCATTTTATACATATGTCTATGAACACAGCCATTTTGAATCCCAGCCATGGCTTTAACAGATCTCTCCTCTTCCCATCATCCCTTCCCAACCTATCTTTATAAGCTGTCCTACTTACTGGAGTACATGACATTCCATTTCTCCCACTTTTGCTTTTGTACCGGCAGTCTCTCACTCTCGTCTCATCTCTAATTTGGAGAGCCCTTAGCTTCCTTTAAGGGAGTACTTTCTTCTGGAGATGCTGTTCCTAACCCTTTTTTTTCTTCTTTTGCCACATCTGCTAGTGTTCTTTCTGAAAATTACTTTTTTAAAATTGTATAAAACAAAATATATACTGAGTAAAATCAAAGTAATTTGGGAGGGGGATTTAGAAGCTGGGGAAAGAGGAGCAGAGGGAATTAAGAATAGAACATGGCACCTGACTTGTGATTTAAAGGATACTAAGGATTCCACAAAGTAGTAGTAAGAATTGCATAGCACAGTGTTGTCACACTCTAATGGAAATGGAGGCACTTACCCATACATAAGGATGTCTGAAACCACATAATAAGTTAGAAAACCACATATTAACATTTTCTATGCTCTATTGTATTTTTGTTCATCTATTTATTTATTTTAAATCTTTACCTTCTGTCTTAGAATTGATACTAAATATTGGTTCCAAGGTAAAAGCAATAAGGACTAGTTAATTGGGGATAAGAGATTTGCCCAGGGTCATAGCTAGGAAGTGTCTGAGTTTACATTTGAACCCAGGACCTCCCATCTCCAGACTGAGTTGTCTATCCACTGAGACACCTAGCTTCCCTTATTTATTTCTTTAATTATTTCCCAGTCATGTTTTATTCTGGCCCAGGACACACTGGGGCCTGTTGAATCCCTATGCTAAGACCTTATAGACAGACATCTAGTTTCTAAGCCAGATAATTGGGGTGCAATTTTCATATGTGACAGTTATTGGCTGTATGACTCCGGGCAAATTACTAAAATTTCAGGGCTCTAGGTTACTCCCTAAGACTATAAGGAACTGATTCCTTGGGTAGAAGGAATTTCCTGATCTAGACCACTGAGGTATCTCCTTAGAACCCCTTGGTCCTGGGACCCCAACTTCCCCCAGAGAACTCCCAGGTCTTCCATTTAAGGAGGGGAGGTCCAGAGCAACAACTTCGTCATTTCCCAATTGGTTAACCTCCTGTTAACTCAGTTTCCTATAAGATGGCACCAACTCTGAGACGCACACCTCCCCTCAGTCCTCCTTGGTCTTGGAATCACTTCTTCCATTTGATCTGAGAGTGGAAGCTGGGCAGAGAGAACACCTCTTAGATCCTTCATTGCAGGACAAGACTGAATATAATCACCTCATCATTTCCTGCCTTGCTACTGGTGTTCATCCTGTGTCCTTCGTTCTCCTTTTATTCACCTTATTTGGCTGTATAAGGGTGCCTCCTCCCCCTCCCCCCCCCCCCATTAGATTGTTAGCTCCTTGAGGGCAAAGACTATCTTTTACTTGGCTTAGCACAGAACCTGCCATATGGTCAATCCTTTTTAAATGCTTATGGACTATTGACAATGAAATCAGAGGCCCAGCCCCTGCTCTATATATTTGATATGCCATATGAGGAACAGAGATGTAGATCTGGAAGGGACTTCCCAAGCCATCTAGTGCGAATCTCTCATTTACAGATGAGGAAACTGAAAATCCTGGGAGAGTGTGATTTGCCCAAAGTCAGCAACAGACACAAGATTTTAACTCAAGTTTTCTGAGTCCAGAGTCAGTTATATCAGTCATTTGAGGGCACTAATTATTTCAGTTTCTTCTCAGAATCCTCATAGTGCCTGGAACATGGAGTTAATTCAGTATATGATGTGTGTGAAATCAATTGAAGTGAAGTGAAGTGTATTGAAAGAATTTTCTTCCTTTTTTTTTTTTCTAGCAAAGCCTAGTGAGGGATTTAAATGCTGCCTGATTACCTTTGTCAAGTTTGACTGTGGGAATAGTAGAGGCTTATACCTCACTAGCTTTTGAAACTGGTCCCCACTTTTAGGAAACAAGATGTAAAAATATATGAAATGGAGAGGGAGTTTGGTTTAAGGGACCTAACTGCATCATCTCCTTTAAGCCCTTCTGCTTTGTGTCCTTTTGAGGCCTATAGCTAAGACTGAAATTCTTACAGATTATTATACAGGACTTCTCAGGGATACCACAGCAAAGTACAAAAAAAAATGTGTGGTAGTCCAACATGGCCTTTTTAGCACTTAAAAATGTGTAGCTGATTTTTATATGTATGGAGAATTGGCTTGAATTATCCTTCAGCAGATGATATATTTGCAAAATCTCTCCCATCCCTATTGCTCGCAAAGGAGAGCTAAACATTGGAGTTCATCCATATGGAGATTACCCTTGGGAAGAAGAGCTTGTCAGTTCTTAACCCAATGTATTTCAACAGGTCCGAACAGGATGCAGGAATAGAACCATAACAACCCAAACCCTCCCAGTGCCTGTCCCTGATTCTGACTACAGTATAAAAACCGTTCAAATGTTTGAATTTGTACTGACCAAAGGAACAATTCATACCATATAAGGTTTTTGAATTTGTCAGAAATCAATGGAGAACAGACATTTTTCAGCTGGTGGTAGCATGCTTAAAAAATTGATTCAGTTATTCCTTCTTCCTTCCTAACAAAGAGAATTAGTCTGATGTACTGATGGGAATACTTGCCTTAAGAATAAAAAAAAAACCTGCTTTTGTATTCATTCTCTGACAACCACTAGTATGGCGTAGTACAGAGATTGTGTATCTAGTGACATGGAATTTTTAATTTAATTTCCACCCAAGTTATTTGCTAGTTGTGTGTCCCTACTCAAGTCATTTAACTTCTGAGCTTTAGTTTCCTCATCTTGAAATCACAATAATACATTTAGTTCTTCCCTCACAGTGTTGTTGTAAGAGGCAGCACAGTGTTGGGAAAAGAGAGCTCAGATGGAAGATGACTGGTGTTCAAGTCTTGCCTCTAACATAGCCTGGCACTGTGACCTTAGCCCAGCCACATCCCTTTTCAGAGCCCGAGGCAATTATCCAAAGAATGTTAGCTGCAGAGCAACAGTTGATTTAGATTGGTAGGGTTGGTGGGAGAAAGGGTCAAGATGCTCTTTGCCCTGATGAAATCACTGCTCAGAAACTCAAGCCTCACAAGTTCATTGTAAGGAATAAATGACAGAAATCAAGGCACTTTTCAAATCTTAAAGCACGATGAAAACGCTACATGGAAGCTATTGTTACCAATTGTGTAACCACCAACAAGCCATCGAGCATCTTTTCTGTGCCTTAGTTCCCCCATCTGTCCTTCCTGTCCCGACAGAGTTGTTGTAAAAAGAGAGCTTTGTCAAACTTCAAACATTGTGTCATGGTGATTCTATAGGTGTGTATCCAGATCCTGTAGCCACACATCTGAGACGTTATCTATAATGTATCACATATTCAGGATCGATAATGTATAGATGTAGGTGTCTGTGTATCTCTCTGCATGAATGTATACCTGTTACCTTACACCGACCACACGCTCAGCCTCCCGACAAGACATTTTTTTTCTTTGCTCTGCTTGACTAAGCTAGGAGGAACGATCTGATTCCATCTAGGTTTTTCACCCCGTTTCAAAATCCTCACATTGTGATTGGAAGGCTAATTTGTCCAGGATTTGTACAATGATGAGATTCTCTGAAAACAGAAGCAGCAAGCTGCTTCACACCAACGTATACTTGGCCTCTCTCCTGTCAATCCATATGTAACAGATGTAGATGGAATCTGTTGGTTGGCACTGGGTGCTCTGTGCACATGGCTCCTATTTTTAAGCTTCCCTGGGTATCCATGTGCCGAGAAAGCTGCTTGTACCGACCGACGGACTCTGAAATCCCTCAGAAAGGCACCCATTTCAGAGACTCCTGATAGTGACCTATAAATGAAGGACTTCCTAAATATCTATTGACCAAAAACACATGAATAATTCACACAGCTCAGACTGTGCTACTGAGGTCACAGCATTCTAAATAGAACTACAATGATTGCATATAAATCATATTGGTCCCGTAAGGCCCAATCATGTTATCGACAGATTCTTCCCTCCCCCTTCACTCTCTAAAACAATGCTATCACAAAAGTACAGACAGAAGGATTAATGGAGGCTTGATTTTAAATAATTGACACAAAAGGTCTAAAGGGCAAGATACTGCATTGTGTCAAAGGATGATTACATAAGATAATTTAAAAACTATATTCTGGCAAGACACCAATAACCAAGGTAGATTAATGGATTTGACTATTCTAAAAACAGGCTGTGTGTGTGTGTGTGTGTGTGTGTGTGTGTGTGTGTGTGTGTGTGTG
>NW_025349062.1:0-1916 GCF_016433145.1 Gracilinanus agilis
TCTTCATCTTCTTCTTCATCATCTTCATCTTCTCCTTCTTCTCCTTTTTCCTTTTCTTCCTTCTCTTCTTTGCCTTCTTGCTGTCTCGGAACCTAGTATTGGGAGGTACACCTGGAGTCCAGAAATTCATGGCAGCCCCCTACCCCCATGCTAGTGTGTGGAGCTGGGACATGTCAAATAGAGGAGTACCCATGAAAGTTGGACAGGTTGGAGCACTCTACACAATGGCCACCAGGCTCCAGCTTCACTTAACATATGAATGAAGCTCTTACTTTTGGTTTCCTTGACAGCTGTGCCCTCTCTACATTGGCGCTCCCAGAAGCCCAACCTGTCCAACTTTCATGGGTCCTTACTGTTTATCATGGGTCCTTACCATTTATAATCTGTGAGAGGTGATCATGCAGAGCCTCTCTGAATAGCCCCCAAATAGGGTAGACGTCACCTGAAAGATGACAGCCCTCAAGATGACCTGTTTGACATTCTGGCTGGCTGTGACTAAACCATAATGAGTCCACTGGACTGCTTGATTTAAAGCCTTGCGCAACTCATTCCTCAGTTGACCCAAGTAATTGCTAGGTACCCCCTCCCCCCACCCAAGCTGAGTTCAGCAGGAAACAAAAGATGCCAAGGGACCAGGACCCTCTACTACATAGGTTCTCCCACATAGCCTGGACTGTGGGAACCAATTGCTCCACTGGGAGCTTCTGGGACAATACACAGATCAACCCTCTGCCTGCCTGTACTCTTCTATGCCCCAAACCTACCATAACAGTAAAAAATATGGAGGTCAGATGAATCCGGATTACAGCAACACATAGCCTTAAGATGTTGAGTTTTGCCCAGAGCATCTGGAATAAGCAGTACGCCAGGAACACGAGACACGAGACAGCTGATATTTCCCAGGGATCCGGCTCCATTTGGCTGGGCAGGAAACGAGGGCTCCTAGGCTCCTCACTGCCCACAGTTTGGTTTGTGATAGTCCCACCTAGACTTCAGCTTCCAAGTCAGGCAAGTCAGGCAAGTAGAACTGTCTCACTAGTCAACATTCTGGGCAGTTGCCTGACAACCCATGACTTCACAAAGGGCTGATATAACAGAAAAATCAGCCACTTGTAATTGCTTTTAGG
Organism: Gracilinanus agilis; assembly: GCF_016433145.1. Taxonomy (NCBI): domain Eukaryota; kingdom Metazoa; phylum Chordata; class Mammalia; order Didelphimorphia; family Didelphidae; genus Gracilinanus; species Gracilinanus agilis. Next base: position 1,128 of record NW_025349062.1, read on the forward strand.
AGTACTTATGGGGATGGCTTTAGAAATGTATTTTCTTGTTTTGTGAGACCATCTGTTTGTTTTCATTGTTAGGATGCAATATAGTCAGACCTGAGATCTCTTCATGGAAATTCTAATGATAATTTATTGAAGGCAATACATTGATCATAATAGGAAAACATACCAACATCAAACTCTCACATATTTTTAGGGTAAAATCTCTCTTCTCCTCTGCTGTCATGATATGTTCATCCCAAATTGGCAAATCATTCAATAGGGTCACAGATCTGTTAGCAGCCCATCTTTATTTAAACAGTCTGTCGCATTGGCCAAGAGCCTCTCTGAATAGCCCCAAATCAAGAGAAAGGTCAGCTAAAGGCCAAGAGCCCTCAATATGACCTGAGAGACATTCTGGCAAGCAATGGCTAGGCCTCAATGAGCTCACTGAACAACATGATATAAAGCCTTGCCAATTCATTCCTCTGTTGTTCTAGCAGCTGCTGGGTCCCCCTCCAAGCTTCTCCTGCTAGGTGAGAACTTGAGAGATATATTGGGTCAAACTCTGATGGAATTGACTTGGTACACAACTCTAACCAGTGTTCTCACTAAGATAATTTTTGTTTGTAGAGGTGTGACCCAAATTAGCATTTTAGCCCTCACAAGAAACCTGAGTGCCTTATCTACCTAGGATGTTCCTATTAGGAGGCAGTGCAATGGAGTGGAGAAAGTGTTAGCCCCAGTAATATGTTCATGAAGTGCCAGGAAAATAAAGCATGATCTTTTGGCATTTCCTATCTATAGTACTAATAT
>NW_025349063.1:0-4678 GCF_016433145.1 Gracilinanus agilis
ATATATATATATATATATATATATATATATATAATGAGCTGGAAAAGGAAATGGGAAACTACTCCAGAATCTTTGCCAAGAGAACTCCAAATGGGGTCATAAAACATTCTGACATAATTGAAAAAACGACTGGATTATAAGAAAATGGATTGATTTCTGCTCTGTGAAACAGCTTAAGTTTCTTAGTTAGGCACTAGGTGGCACTCCTAAACCATCCACTTCTTTTGTCCTGCTGTGGTAAACTATTAGAGGAGACCCATGTTCCATCCATCACTGATTATGCAAAGTAAGGCCATCCACCAGAAGGCCACATCCAAATTTTAAATGTATCCATTTGTAAATATCATTTTAACCATTTATAAAAATCCATTTATAAATATCCATTTATAAAAATCAAAAGTTTTAATTAGTCATAATCATAGTACAAGTTGGTTATGTTATAATCTATATAAATAATAATATAATACGTTATATATAATATATAATAATTATATAACAATATGCAATTACACAATTATAAATCTACAATATATCATATTATAATATATAATAATATATAATAATATAAGTTATAAGTCTCATCTATAAAATGTGAATAGGAATTAAACCTGTGGTTTTTGGTATAGGGAACTCCTGAGCCAGGAAACTGCCTTTAGCAACTCATATCCAAACCTTCTTTGCAGCTTATGGTCTTAGAGAGTTTCCTAGAGCACCGAGATCAAATGATTTGTCCAAGGTCACACAGTCAGTATCTGTCAGATGTGAGACTTGAACCCAGGCTGTCCTGGCTCTGAGGCTAGCTCTCTAATCATTATGCCATCCTATCATATCCAACTGAACCAGAGGAACTCTTGAGGTTTTTTCTAGGACTAAAATTCTTTGTCCTTTCAGACAATTCTTTTGTCCTTTTTGGAAATTCACTGGTCATAGTTACAGTTATCTGATATACAAAGAAATATCCAAAGTAAGCCACTTATTTTCCCTTAAATCTTGGAATATGAAAGAAGACAGATCTAGCACAGAGACAAGTGGCCACTTGGCTGGGGCTTGCCAACTTCTGCCCTTTACCTGTCGTTATAGGTTTCCCAGAGTTCAGCTCTTGGGGAAGTCTGACTTTTCCAGGGGAAAGTAGACTCCCCAGTTCTCACATTCATTAACTCACCACCCCTACCCTTGCTACTCTGAGGACAATTTTATTTATGGCTCTAAAATGGCTAGAAAAGGGGAAGAAAAAGAGAAACCCAATATGAATTAATCATAAGTCCAGGTTATTTTATTACTACACAGAAATCAATGTTAAGTGTAAGAAAATCACATAATGTATTAATAGAATGTTTTAAACAGGATTCAGAAATTCAGCTTATAGCCAGCTTACAATCTACGACGAAGCTAATAGGGTGTTACTTGGACTTAACAGAGCTGGCAATTCTGCTAATTAGTTGTTTCATATTTCACCTCCACTGAATAGTGAGACCAAATGCCAAGCATGCCAACAATGATCTTTTCCAGTGACTCTTTTCTCCAGTGCCAACTTTTTCCTTGGCACCAGCTCACTCTTGCTACTCCTGGTCCAAGAATAATCAACTATTCTGGTAGACGTTGAAAACTTTATGGCCTCCCTGGACCTTATGAGGTACAGTCCCTCAAGACTGGTAGGCAGGCGCCTCATTGAGGATTGAAAAAACAAGAAAAAGAGAGGTACAGGCTTGACTCGGTACAACAATTGCTCATGATTGAATGGGGTCATGAGTGAAGAAAGTTTCCACCAACTCTCCTGTGTGCAGTTCAAAATAGTTTTCACTTTGAAGCCAAAAAGAAGAGAGTTGAAAGACTAGATCGTCCCTTTAGTATATGCAAAGAGTTCTGGCTCAGCAAGTAGTGGGGGGACTCAGTACAACTGTGTGTCATACATATTAAAAGTAGGCAGAAGATATTTATGTGTGCCCAAGTTTCCATGACAGAACCTTGAATGGGGTAGTCACTGGGCATGGAAACTGGACTTTCTTCAGAAGAGCAGAGGAGGGCACCTGCTCTACAAATTTTATCATTCTTATTTTTCCTGTGGACAAAGGAAAAAGGAGAACAGAATTGCCTAAAGTTATACAATGTGAGGGAAGGGAAATGAATTGAGTGTGATTAGGGCTGAAATCCCTTGATTTGGTAATCTAAAGAGTAAACAGTCTTCAATAGGGATCTACTCTTTGGATATTGTCTCTGCCTTGGGAGATGATCAAAACCCTGGTAGCTTGTATCCTCTTCTTTGTTTCTATAGATTGGCTTCCTTCTATAATACACAGATTTCTGTCTGATGAAGAAAAAGAGGACATGAGGATGGGCATAGAATGCCCAGCTCATACTGGGCAGAGCTCACAGAAGGGTTGTTGGAACAGAGTTGTCTATGAATGGGGCACCTGAAAAACAAATTACTATTATTATTAGTATTATTATTACATTTTTAATTTTTCCTTTAAGGTTTTAAATATCTTTCTTCTTCTGCATTAATCAGATCTTCTTTATGGCAATAACTCAGATTAATTCTGAGGGTAGAGTTTAGGAACCTGATGTCTATGAATCTGAGTGAATCTAATGGCTCTTGCAATGTCTAGACTAGAGAGGCATAAATGGATTTAGAGTTGAGATATGAAGTTGTACACCAACATTTACTTTGTGACCATGAGCAAGTCACTTCCTTCTGAACTTCCATTTTTCACCTGTGAATGGGCAGAATAATTGTACTATCTTATTCATTTTCTTACTATCTTAAAAATGAGTTATGATGACTTTTGATGTATTTATTGGTCTCATCTATTGAAATCCTGCTTGGAGTTCAGATCACAACCACCGTGATTCTTGACCATTTCTTTCCATCAATCACCCACCAATCTCTACAAAAGGCAAGTGACATTCCTCTAAATGTTGAGACTTTTTAAATGCCAGGACAGTATTTGTCTATTCATCTGGTATCTCTTATTTTTGTTATATGAGAGGTCCAGCTCATTTTAATAATGCCTTTAATAACAGTAGTTAGATAAGAGGAGCAGCAAGGTGTGGTGGATAGAGAGCTTGCCTCTTAGAAGACAGAAGTCCTTAGAAGAAGACAGAAGTCCTTAGAAGACAGAAGTCAAGTCCTGCCTCTGATACACATTATCTAGAACCCTGGCCATATCACTTGATCTCTCAAGGTCCATAAATTAAGAAATGATTTTCAAATTTTCATCCATGGGAGCAGTTATGAAAACAAGAATTACTCATGTTGATTAAGTTGTAGTTCTGAAAAGAAAAAAAATAAACATCCAACAATAATTATACTTGCATTATTTTTTGTAATAATATTTATTGTTTTATCATTACCATCCTCACGGTAGAGTGATAACAGACTGGGGAATAGGATGAGAGAGACAAGTCAATCTCAACTAACCCTTTGCTTAAATTGTATCGACAGAAACTGCTCCTATTACACGTCTCTCGTCCTTTCTTTTCTCCTTACCCCTGGGAAATAACTCTCTACCAGATGCTTCCTAAGTGCAAGATTTAGTGCCTAGAGAAGCCAGCTGGGGAGAGACTGTCATGTGTAACTAGACTCTAACGTCTGTGTCTTCTGATAATGGCGAGTCAATGTCCAGATGGCTGCCTCCTTGGCCAAGTGTGATCTGGACGAGGATGCAGTGGTGCACGTAGCTTGCTGGCTACAGATGCTTTGTCTCTGGGCGGGGATGTGCAGACACGGGTTGGGGTATAAGGAAGCCAATGCTTATGCCAGGCTCTCAAATGTATACAAAGCCCTCCCTGTTGTGCCCACCTCTGACTCTACCTTTGCATGCAAATGATAGCAATGATGACTAGAACAGATCATAGCATAGGAAGCACTTTTTTTTAGAGGAAGTAGACCATCCAGTTCCTCATATTTCTGTTTCTTATTTGGGATGGCAGAGATAGCTTTTCCTGAGGATAAGAGAGCAATCTACTTCTTTTTTTTTTTTTTAAATTTTTTTAACATTTATCAATATTCATTTTTAACATGGTTACATGATTCATGCTCCCCTTTCCCCTTCAACCCCCCTGCATTTTGTGCAGAATGTCCTATAGAGGCCAGAGATCTATCAAGTGGTGCTAAGCCAGATTGTTATTTCCAACTTCCAATTTATCACTACTTGGGTAATGACATAGTGATTTGTGCTGAGAGAGTGACTTGTATTTTCTTAAAGTAACACATATAAGGCTATTTTGGCAGGAGGGAGGTAGATTTCCTCTTCAGTTTTATTTCTGAGTTGTCTACAGTGGGAGAAACATAACTCTTTAAGGGCTTCAAGGGTAGAAAGAGTTATTTCCCTTGATATTCTTGATCTTTTGTTATTCCAAATGAAATTTGTTATAGTTTTTTCTAATTCAGTAAAGAAGTTTTTTGGTAGCTTGATAGGTATGGCACTAAATAGGTAAATTAATTTGGGTAGAATTGTCATTTTTATTATGTTAGCTCGTCCTACCCATGAGCAATCAATGGCCTTCCAATTGTTTAGATCCAGTTTTATTTGTTTGGAAAGTGTTTTATAGTTGTTTTCATATAATTGCTGTGTTTGTTTTGGTAGGTATATTCCTAGGTATTTTATATTGTCTAGGGTGATTTTGAATGGTGTTTCTCTTTCTACTTCTTGCTGCTCTAGTGTGTTGGAAATGTATA
>NW_025349064.1:0-267 GCF_016433145.1 Gracilinanus agilis
CAAAAATATAAATTGCCTAGATTAACAGCAGAAGAAATAGAATACCTAAATAATCCCATATCAGTAATAGAAATTGAACAAGCCATTAAAGAACTCCCTAAGAAAAAATCACCAGGACCTGATGGATTCACAAGTGAATTCTATCAGACATTCAAAGAGCAACTAATCCCAATACTATACAAATTATTTGATATGATAAGCAAAGAAGGAGTCCTACCAAATTCCTTTTATGACACAAATATGGTACTGATTCCAAAGCCAGGGAGA
>NW_025349064.1:359-702 GCF_016433145.1 Gracilinanus agilis
TAAGAAGATCATCCACCATGATCAGGTGGGATTTATACCAGGAATGCAAGGATGGTTCAACATTAGGAAAACCATCCACATAATTGACCATATCAACAGTCTAACAAACAAAAATCACATGATTATCTCAATAGATGCTGAAAAAGCCTTTGACAAAATACAGCATCCATTCCTATTGAAAACATTGAAAAGTATAGGAATAGAAGGACCTTTCCTAAAAATAATAAACAGAAGCCTTCCCAATAAGATCAGGAGTGAAACAAGGATGCCCATTATCACCTCTATTATTCAACGTAGTACTAGAAACACTAGCAATAGCAATTAGAGAAGAAAAAGAAATTGA
>NW_025349064.1:788-2152 GCF_016433145.1 Gracilinanus agilis
AAGCAAAGAAGGAGTCCTACCAAATTCCTTTTATGACACAAATATGGTACTGATTCCAAAGCCAGGTAGACCAAAAACAGAGAAAGAGAAGTATAGACCAATCTCCCTAATGAACATAGATGCAAAAATCTTAAATAGAATATTAGCAAAGAGACCCCAGCAAGTAATTAAGAAGGTCATCCACCATGATCAGTTGGGATTTATACCAGGAATGCAAGGATGGTTCAACATTAGGAAAACCATCCACATAATTGACCATATCAACAAACTAACAAACAAAAATCACATGATTATCTCAATAGATGCCGAAAAAGCCTTTGACAAAACACAGCATCCATTTCTATTGAAAACATTGGAAATTATAGGAATAGAAGGACCCGTCCTAAAAATGATAAACAGTATATACCTAAAACCATCAACAAGCATTATATGCAATGGGGATAAATTAGAAGCCTTCCCAATAAGATCAGGAGTGAAACAAGGATGCCCATTATCACCTCTATTATTCAACATAATACTAGAAACACTAGCAATAGCAATTAGAGAAGAAAAAGAAATTGAAGGTATCAAAATAGGCAAGGAGGAGACTAAGGAGACTCTTTGCAGATGATATGATGGTATACTTTAAAAATCCTAGAGAATCAACTAAGAAGCTGGCAGAAATAATCAACAACTTTAGCAAAGTGGCAGGATACAAAATAAATGCACATAAATCATCAGCATTTCTATACATTTCCAACACATTAGAACAGCAAGAGGTAGAAAGAGAAACACCATTTAAAATCACCCTAGACAATATAAAATACTTGGGAATCAATCTAACAAAACAAACACAGCTATTATACGAAAACAACTACAAAACACTTTCCAAACAAATAAAACTGGACCTCAACAATTGGAAAGCCATTAACTGTTCATGGGTAAGACAAGCTAACATAATAAAAATGAACATCCTACCCAAATTAATTTACCTATTTAGTGCCATACCTATCAAATTACCAAAAAATTTCTTTACTGAATTAGGAAAAACTATAAGAAATTTCATTTGGAATAACAAAAGATCAAGAATATCAAGGGAAATAATGAAAAAAAAATGTGAAGGAAGGGGGCCTAGCAGTACCATATATTAAACTATACTATAAAGCAGCAGTCATCAAAACAATATGGTACTGGCTAAGAGATAGAAGGGAGGATCAGTGGAATAGACTTGGGGTAAGTGACATCAGCAAGACAGTGTATGATAAACCCAAAGAGCCCAACTTTTGGGACATGAATCCACTATTTGACAAAAACTGCTGGGAAATTTGGAAAACAATATGGGAGAGATTAGGTTTAGATCAACATCTCACACCCTACACCAAGAT
>NW_025349065.1:0-5329 GCF_016433145.1 Gracilinanus agilis
GAGGAGAGGAGAGGAGAGGAGAGGAGAGGAGAGAAAAGACACTTCAGCTCACCACTTTATGGTTGTCCTCCGTGGCTGGAATGTTCTCCCTCCTTGGTTTCCCTAAATTCCTTCAAGTCCCAACTAAAATCCCACCTTCTGCAGCAAGCCTTTCCCAATCCCTCAATTCCAGCATCTTCCTTCTCTTTCCTATTTGTCCTCTACAGAGCTGGCTTGCTGGCACTTAGTTGTTTGTTTTTTCCTTCTATCACACTGGGAGCTCCTCAAGAACTGTCTTTTCCCTCTTTATATCTTCAGGACTTAGCACAGAGCCAAGCACACAGTAATGGCTTAATAAGTGTTTATTAACTAACTGATTTTTTTCAACGAATATTTATTACATGTCCATTATGTATAAGAAGCACAAAACTTTTTTAAAAGCCCATCATAGGGCTCTGCCACAATTCTCCAGGTTTGGAGCCCCCAGGTCAATGCCATGATCCCAGGCTAACTAGAGGGAAAGCAAACCCTACCGTTACTCCTGGAATCCTGAATTTGGAGCAGAAAGGAGTCTCAGAAGTCATCTGGTCCAACACTCTTGTTTTACAAACGAGGAAATTGAGGTCTAGAGCACTTGAGTAATTTGCTCAAGGTCTCAAACTGGGACTTTTAACTCAGGTAAATTCATCTAAATTATGTTCTTTCCAGTCTACCATGTTGTTTCCTTCAACTGGATCTTCTTTTTTTAATAGTATAGGTGAAGGGAGCAGCAAGATGGCTCAGTGGATAGAGAGCCACACCTGGAGGAGGTAGATCCTGGGTTCAAATCTGGTCTTGGGTACTTCCTAGCTGTGTGACCCTGGACAAGTCACTTAATCCCCACTGCTTAGCCTTTATTACTCTTCTACCTTGGAACCAATAAACAGTATTGATTCTAAGAAGGAAGGTGAGAGTTTAAAAGAGAAACAAGAAAAAAGGAGGAGGGTCTTTTGAGGGCAGTTAGGTAGAAAGAGTATCAGGCCTGGAGTCTGGAGGACCCAGATTCAAATCTTGCCTCAGACACTTCCTGGTTGTGTGACCCTGGACAAGTAACTTAACCCCCATTGCTTAGCCCTTACCACTCTTCTGCCTTGGCATCAATACTAAGTATTGATTCTAAGATGGAAGGCAAGGGAGGGAAAGAGAGAGAGAGAGGGAAAGGAGGGGAGGGGAGGGGAGGAAAGGGTAGGGGAGGAGAAGAGAAGAGAAGGGGAGAGGAGAGGAGAGGCTGGAGGCTGGAGGCTGGAGGGTGGGTAGACACATTGTGCTCAGCCCCAAAGGGCAGGAGCCATAATGGAGGAATACATCTTAAAGAGGAAGATTTCAGCTCCATGATGGAAGGCGTCCTAACAACTTGAGTCATCTCAAAGGAGAATGAGCTCCCTCACCAGAGGCCTTGAGCCAGACAACCACTTGTCATGTGGGTCATAGTTGGAATTCTTTTATCAAGTATGAGTCGACCTCGATGGCCACTGAGATTCCTTTCCAACACCAAAACTCTGTTGGGTCTGGGAATCAAAACACTCCCAGCTTTCCCAGCTGTGTGACCCTGGGCAAGTCACTTAACCCCAATTACCTAGCCCTTACTGCTCTTCTGTCTTAGAATTAATAATAAGACAGAAAGTAAAGTTTTAAATTAAAAAACAAACAAACACATTCCCAGCCTAAGAGCCAACAAAGAGTTGGCTGCCATATCAGAGTTCTAGGTCTCCAGCCAAAGGATCTGAATTTGAATTCTGCTTCTGCTGCTAAATATTTGTGTAGTCTTAGCCTCAGTTTCCTACTTTGTAAAATGAGGGGGGATGCATTGGAACAAAGGTTCCACATGCCCTGATGGGTAGATTTCAGAGGATTTCAGGACTTGGATAGGGGGAAATAATATTTATTTCCACTACCCTATAACTCAAATTTAGCATTTCTTTCTAGTATTTAAAAACATTATCCTAAGATGGGATCCATAGGCTGGGGGCGTGGGGGGGGCCATGACACAATAACGGTTAAGAAATGTTGATTTAGAGAGATGTCACAGGTTGGAAGATGAACAGACACACTTGGTTTCACTGTTATATGGGTGACCAACGTGATCATTTAACTGGTCAAAGAAAAATCACTCCCTGAGCCAAAGATAGCCTGGTTGGATGCCAGGAAGATTCCAACTCACTTTTAGGGGGATGGTGGGAAGAAGCCTAGACATGGAAATGAGACTACGTGAGTCTCAATCTCAGCTCTGCTCATTGCCTGTGAGGACATTTAGGTCTCAGTTTCCTCATCTGTAAAAAGAGGGAGATTGGAGTAGATAGCATCAAATATCTTCAAGCTCTAAATTTATGATCCTATGGCATCTTAGAGCCTCAGTTTCCTCTTTTGTAAAATGAGGAGGTTGGACTAGTTTGAGAATTCCTACTGGGCTCTATGACCTTTTCAAAGAAAATACTTTGATAATTGTATTTCTTTTTTTTTTTTTAACCATTAACCTTCTGGCTCAGAATCAATAGAAGTGTAGGTTCCAAGGCAGAAGAGTAGTTAGAGCTAGGCAATGGAGGTTAAGTGACTTTCCTAGGGTGATACAGCTAGGAAGAGTCTGAGGTCACATTTGAACCCAGGTCCTCCCAATTCCATGTCTGGTTCTTTATCCACTTAGTTACCCAGCTACTCTTGCAGGTTAAATTTTAAAGTGGGTCTGCATATATTTTTTTTCAGGAGTAAAGCCAGGTGTTAAACATTTCCCACTTCTTTAGCAGAGAGGCACAAGCCCAGGGGTCAGCAACATATGGCTCTCAAGCTATATATGGCTCTTTTGAGGGCCAGATATGGCTCTTTCTGCAGGAGCCATAAAGTCCATTTTTTTTCAGGTGCCGTTACAGGAGCGGCACTGTGAGCACTGAACGGCTCTCACGAAATTACATTTTAAAAAAGGTGGCGTTTATGGCTCTCACGGCCAAAAAGGTTGCCGACCCCTGCACTAGTGGCTAGGAGACTTGGAAAAGGCTTCATGTAGGAGGTGGCCCTTGTCCTGAATTCTGAAGAAAGCTAGGGATTCTAAGGGACAGAGAGGAAAGCTTGGAGTCAGGAAAACCTGAGTTCAAATCCAGCCTCAGATTAGATAGATGACATGAACAAAACATCTAATCCTATTTTGCCTCCGTTTCCTCATCTGTCAAGTGAGCTGGAGAAGGAAATAGCAAACCACTGCAGTATCTCTGCCAAGAAAACCCCAAATGGGGACATAAAGAGCCGGTCTCGACTGAACAACAACCGAGGAATTCTAAGAGGCCCAGGTGAGCCAAAAGCCCATTCCCATCATGGCAGGGGGGATTAGCAGGGCAAAAACATGGGACCTCCCATGGAAGGAGCCATTGTACTGGGCTGCCTCCCACCTTCTTAGACAGAAATAACACTTCCTCTCCTCTCTTGGCCTCCACCTTCCCCCATTCATCTCCCACCCCTCACCTCCCCGCTACTTGACCCCAAATTTTTATTTTGAACCGGTTATATGATCCACCTTTGGCCCAACTCTGGAATCCCCGGCCACCAAACGGAAATGACAGGCTTTGATGTCTCCTCTTCCCCATCCCCACTCCACCCCCAACTAAACACGACCCCTTTTGTTCCCTCTCAGACACCCTAAGCAAAAAAAAAAACAAAACACACACAGAGGATGTATTAGGGGCACCGAGATCCAAGCAGAATAAAGAGGAAAAGCTGTTCTCACAGCTCATCAGCGATGGGTCTATTGGGAAGTCCTAAAAATCCACTAAGCTTTGTTGGCCGGGGCCCCTGGGACTTCCCCCTGCAGGAGGGGCTTGGGCTGTCTGGGAATGGATTCCCCAGTCGTCCACTAACCCCTCCCTCATCATTTCTGCAGAGATGGACAAAAGCTAGTCAGCATTCTGCTAGAAACTCCTCTCCCGGTGGCGGCTGCCCTTGGCCTGGAGACCGAAGGCCTCTCGTCTTTGCTTTCTCCCTCCCTGGGCAGAATTAGTCTCTTTCTTGGAAAGCAATCACCTCTGCCTTTTTTTCCACCTTTTCATCGCCCCAAGTTACCCCAAAAGAATTCCAACAAGAAGAGATCTGTTGACTTCCCTCCACCTCCCACCAGCGCCACCAGATACCTTTTGCATGGAGGGGTCTTCTCTCTTCCATCTCTTCTCCCAAAGAGAAGAAGGTAGAAAGTCTTTTTTTTTTTCTGGTAATGATGGGTAGGACGGGCCCCGGGCAAGCTGGGCCCCAGGCCTCAGCACCAGCCACAGGGGTCAAGAATCACCAGCACCTGGTTAGGAAGAGCCCAAGGGAGCTGCCAGTTGGCCATCCCTGGGTCAGCATCTTCCTCCTTCGTGGTCCCGACTGTCACAGCAATAATCCACTCCTTTATGTGTCCCCTCTCCTCATTCTAATTACAAAATCAGCTGAGCCATCAGTTCCTGACCATGAAATTAGCCAGAATCGGGAGGCCTCCATCCGGCTGGGCTGGCCATTTCTTCCACGGAGCGAGAGCCTGGCTTGGTAAAAGCCGAGTGAATCATTTCCAGGCTTCCAGTTATCTTTCTGCCCTGCTCAAGCCCACTTTACATAATGTGGAGTAATTAATTTCACGGGCAGTCCTGCCACTCGGTTGGCTCAGCAGGGATTGGTCCCCATTAACACATGCACCGCTTTCTTGAATGTCCTGGTGCCATCTTCCTCAGACCCTTCCCCTGGAGCCAGCCCATCTTCCACCCTTTTCCACATAGGCAGGGGAAAGCAACCTCAAAAAGCAACCCCGACGCTCTCCTTCTACCTATCCGAGGAGGATAATCATGCGAGACTCTATTACATTAGCCAAAGTTTCACAATATATGAAGTAGGCAGAAAATTGATCATAGATTCAGAGCTGGTACGGACCTTAGAAGTCATCGAATCCAAAGCTTTTACAGTTGAGGAAACTGAGATTCAGATTTTTTTTTAAACCTTTACCTTCCATCTTCTGACTCCAAGAGTTCTTTCTCTGAAGGTGGAGAGCATTCTTTGTTGTAAGTCCCTCAGAACTGTCCCAGATCATTGTAAGAAACAAGTCTTTAAAGGGATGTTTTTAGGGGACAGCTGGGTAGCTCAGTAGATTGAGAGCCAGGCCTAGAGATGGGAGGTCCTGGGTTCAAATATGACCTCAGACACTTCCCAGCTGTGTGACCCTGGGCAAGTCACTTGACCCCCATTGCCTACCCTTACCACTCTTCTGTCTTGGGGCCAATACACAGTATTGACTCCAAGACGAAAAGAAAGAAAGAAAGAAAGAAAGAAAGAAAGAAAGAAAGAAAGAAAGAAAGAAAGAAAG
>NW_025349066.1:0-4581 GCF_016433145.1 Gracilinanus agilis
TATATATATATATATATATAAAACCATGTCACTCTGCTCAATAAACATCAGTGGCTCCATATTAGCTCCAGAATCAAATACAAAGTGCTCTATTTAATATGTAAAGTATCTTATAACCTGAAGCTTTCCAACTTCCAAGTCTTATATTTTATTACCCTCCATATACTCTAAGCTCTAGTGACACTGACCTTGCTATTCCCAAACATGACACTTTATCCCACAGCTATCTCCCCATGCCTAGAATGCTATTCTACCTTATGTCAATCTCCTGGCTTGCTTGACTTCCTTCAAGACTCAGTTCAAATCCCTTCTCTTGTAAGAGGTCTTTTCCAGGACACTCTACCCACCACCAGTGCCTTCTCTCTGAATATTTGCAATTTACTCCATATATATCTTTTATGTACACCTTTGTTTGCATGTTGTCTCCCCCATTAAAATGTGAGCCCCTTGACTGCAGGAGTTGTTTTTTCCCTTTCTTTGTATCCCCAAAGACTATCATGGTGTATGGCACATAGTAGGTGCCTAATAAATGCTTGTTGGATCTGATACAAAGTGAAGTGAGCAAAACCAGGAGAACACTGTCCACAATAAAGTACGATGATCAACAGTGAATGAATTAACTGTTATCAGTAATGCAAGGTTTCAGGACAACTCCAAGGGACTCATGAAAAAAGGCTCTCCACTACCACAGAAGGAACTGACAGTCAAAATACAGATTGAAGCATACAATTCTTCAATTTTTTCCTCTATGAACTTTTCTCTAGTGTAAGCATTATGTGTCTTCTTTCACAACATGAAAAACATGGAAATATGTATTGTATAATAATAATAATATGTACATATTATATATATGTAATGTATAATAATAGAGGTCAAAAAGGAACTGGGTCTATCTGCCTAACAAGTGATTTTTTTCTATCCAAAGTATTCAAATATGTGAAATTTGGTACATTATAGGGCAGAGAAAAGTCTGACAACATGGGGTGGCAAAAAGATTGTTGGAAAGTTGAGTTCTAATTTGAGCTTTATCAGTGTTCTTCTGTGTGATTTCAGGTAAATCCCCCTACTACGCTCTTGGCTTTCTTTTCTGTAAAAAGGGAATAATACTACCTTGTTCTACCTAACTATTGGGGTTATTGAAAAAATTAAATATGGCAAAATGTGAAAACATTTAGGAAAAAACAAAGTCAGAAACCCAAAGGAATATAAACACACAAAGAATCTATGGGATCCAGGGAACTTTCTCCATGAATGCATATGATAATCTCACTATAACTGGTAATAATAGCTAACATTTATATAGAATTCTAAGGTTTATAAAGCATTTCACATACATTAATTCACTTTGGATCTTATGTTAAAACTGTAAAGTAAGTGATGATTTCCCCACTTTACAGATGTTTAAAGAGGATTGCCCAAGGTTTCTTAACTATCAAGTATCAGAGGCAAGATTTGAACCCAGGTTTTCTTGACTTTAATAGTTATATTCTACATACTATTCCACACTGCCCCTATGTAAACATAAAATAACAATATTAATTGTGTCTTTTACCAGAAGAAAAATTGGAGGAGTTCAGCACTTTCGAGAGGAAGGAGCTTGGGCTTAAGAAAAGAAAATATAGAGAAAGAGCTTCTTTAGGTATTAGCTTGAGAAATCAAGAGATTTTCAATTATGCTTCTGGCTTTAAAACAGTTTTCTCATCTTGGATAAGCTGTTTGGCCTCTCAGCTGCTGTGTCCCAACTTTGCAAAATTTCAAACAAGGATAATCATCAACTCTCACCCACTGGCTCTAGCCCTATTTAAGAGAGCATCACACTTAAGTAGCTAATAATTGTGGGCTACAATTTACTTATTTTCTGACGTCTGTTTGCATTTGTGGAAGGGGTAGGCAAAGCCTTCCATCAGGTTTGCCGTAAATTCAAATACCAGCCGTCTTGCCCTGGCTAGTCCAGCTGGGTCTATGGGTATTAACTCGGCAGACATCTGATAAAGTGTTCCAGCAGGCAAAGTCATTACCCACAGCTTTGCTTGGGGGAAGTAAGCAGAGGGTCTGGGCCATTTTACATTTTTCTCATTTCTCCTTGTCACATTGGGACACAATATCATGCAACCTAACAGTGTGATGAGCTGAGATGAGACACTAGGTCTGAGCACTCGACGTTCGAGGCTGCCAAACACAACACCCACAACATGTTAAATGAAGAAAGTGACTCAGTGTTCAGAGAGAGACTTCTCCTGGTGAGTCGGGGCCAGGATTGACACAAATCCCAAGTCAGATGTGGGCAGCTTTCTTCTCTGTGACTATTTTGGATTGAATGCAAATGTGAATCAGAGTCTGTCAAGCAAGCTCTGATTGTGATTGACATATTTACTGTTGACAATGCTAGGAGAATCCAGAAGTCCATTTATACTTGAGGACCCTTTTGCCTGAAGCATACGTGAGGTGAGAATGGAATGCACGATACTGCTTCAAATCCACATCTGCTGGGTTGTTTTGGTTTGTTTTTTTCTTTTGAAATCCATCTCCAGAATCCTGGGGCCCTTCTTGACTGACAATTTGCCCAGGAGACCTGTCACCTAAGCATGCAAATCTTCAAGCATTTGCCACATGTTGGTTCATAAGAAGGAAACTGAGGACCCAGGTCCTTGTGGCCACTTGCTCTCTTTGTTCTTTCATTGTTTCTTGGTTCTAAGTAGAATTCTCAGTGTAAGATTATATACATGAATGCATACATTTTTTATGTGTGAAATCAGTATAAGATAATATATATTCATATGCTTGGTCCGAGTCTATTATTTTCATCAGCACAAAGAACTCCTGATGTGTAAACTCCCTTCACCAATATAGACTGGCAAGGATTCTATTAGTTATATTCTTAGAGTTCGTGGATCACTGAGAATTTAGGTAACTTGTCCATGGTCATGAAACTCACATATATCAGAAATAAGGCTTGAATCCAGGACTCCCTAAATTGTAGGTGATCGCTCTCTTTTCTATACCATGCTATCTTTTGTCCTATTCTAGTATGTTATCTCTTTATCTTATGCTACAGGACCAGAAGATATTTGCAAGAACATGGAACCCAAACTCTTTAATTCATAAATGATTAAAACTGAAGTCTAGGGAGGGAATTATAACTTTTTATTCTTCATATATGTATTTTTCCAAGTAATCTATAATTTCCTATAGGGCAGGAATGTATACATAACCAAAAAAGGGGGAAAGACATAGTTCAGCTAAATTAATCAATGCATTGAGTAATTGACAGTACATGCAATGTTCCACAACCATAGTGCCCCGCTTTTGCACCTGATCTTAGCCAAAGGGCTGAGAAGTGATGTGCCCCACTTTTGAAAGAAAGAGGGAGGTGAACTTTTGAATGTCTGGGGCCAATCTTGATCATTATAATTATATAGCATTCAATTTCCTTTGTTGATATTTTTGTTCTTTCCTTTTTTTACATGTTGATACAATTAAAAAAAAAACAATTTTCTGACATTTTGCAATCCATATTCTCTCTCCAACTTTCCTCTTCACCAAGATGGCAGGTAATACATGTTGTACATGTATTCGTGTTCATTTTATTGTGAAAGAAAATACATATCACTTATATTAAGGAAAAATTCATGGAGAAAATCAAGTGAAGAACGGTATGTTTCAACATGCATTTAGACTCCATCCTTTCCTTCTATGATGGTAGATAGCCTTTTTCATCAGGAGTCTCTTGGAATTGTCCTAGATTCTTACAGTGCTGATAATACTTATGTCATTCATAGTGTTACTGTTCTTTCTACTTACATTGTTATAATCATTTTGTGTTCTTTTCCTGATTTTTGATTACTTCACTTTATGTCAATACTAATAAATCTTCCCATGATCCTCTCTATTTCACTTAATAAGCATTAATTAAGCATTATATGTCAGACACTGTGCTAGATATGGGGGTTACATACATACCCACAAACCATTTCTACCCTCAAGGTATTTATTTTCTATTGGCTTTATTGATTTATAAATGTTTTATGTGTAGGTCATACATCTTCATGAATAACATTGCCTCTATTGGTTGTGTTCACTTGCAAAACTTAGTTTCTGGGAACCCAGGAGAAGAGCAAAATTTTACATGCCTACCTAGTGAATACTGACTGGGATTGCTGAAAAAAGGACAGCAATTCTTGAAGTTCTTATTAAAGACATGGATTTAGGGTTGAAAGGGACTTCAGAGATTATCTAGCCTGACCTCCTCATTTTATAGCTGAGGATACTGAGACCCATTAACTAACTTGTGACTAGCTTAGACAGTTTTAAGTATCTCCATAAAAGTGAATTCCTGACAAAACTCCTGATCAAACACTACCTGGGCCTATTCGTGCCAGTTTTAGCACTTTCTCATATTTAAAGGCACGTTCCCCTTGCCCTCTCTGTCTTAGGGATGTTATCTCTAAGAAATCCATACTCTGAAGATAGGTTTGTCTGATTGGCACAGAACAGAACATTCATCTCTGTCATCTGAGTAGAAACACTCTTAAATGAGGGAGGGAAGGAGGGGGAGAGAGAGAGAGAGAGAGAGAGAGAGAG
>NW_025349067.1:0-4653 GCF_016433145.1 Gracilinanus agilis
ATATATATATGGGTTTTTTTGTCAAATGATATCTTCTCCAATAGGAGAGGGGAAGGAAAAAGGGAGTTAATTGGATATTTTAATGTAATAAAAATTAATTTATTAAAAAGTAAATTAAGTAAACAACAACAAAAAAAGAAATAAAATGTAAAACTTTCTATAACTGAGTAATTAAGTGCTACAGAGTTGCCTGAGACACTAAGAAGTTAAGTGACTTATTTGGTCACAAAGCTATTCAGTGTCAGAAGCAGGCTTAGAACTCAGGTCTCCTAACCAGCACTCCATTAAACCAGGCTGTTTTTGACACTACTTATGTAATTTAAAACATATGCTGTGATTTGATGCAACTAAAGGATGTTTAAAAAAATGAAATAAAAATATGAAAAAGCTTAAATCAGAGTAAAATTGAACTAAGCAAATAAGAAAGAGGGGTCGGTCATTAATTCTTTTGTCATTTCTCCATAAAAATGTCATTTCCATAGCATGAAAAAGGATGCAGTGCATGGTTTCTAATTTAAGGAGAGAGGAGGAAAAAAATCAACAATCTGGCAAATGCTGTTGTTTTCCCAGG
Organism: Gracilinanus agilis; assembly: GCF_016433145.1. Classification (NCBI taxonomy): domain Eukaryota; kingdom Metazoa; phylum Chordata; class Mammalia; order Didelphimorphia; family Didelphidae; genus Gracilinanus; species Gracilinanus agilis. The sequence goes on from NW_025349067.1 coordinate 572, forward strand.
CCTTATTTTTTGTTTGACTTGTGACATCACTTGTCCTGTTCCATAATAGGTTTTGCTTCCTGCAGATTACTGCTACCCAGTTTATAGCAGGAACTGTCAAAGTTAAGCATTCCAGTTTCACAACAGTATAACCTTACAAATTCTCTGGCTATGCATATGGCATTCTGATCCAAGGTCAATGTGATATTTTTCTTCCTGAGAAATACGTACACTAAAGAGTAAGGGTTTACTCTGTGAGCACAAACCTAGTTAACAGAACTTGTGTCAAGATCTATCTAAACACATTGTATTACAAGTTTTCCATTTTCTTTTCCTTTTTAATTAGTGCCTTTTTTAAACCTTTACCTTCTATTTTATTATCAAATCTAAGACAGAAAAGCAACAAGGACTAGACAATTAGGGTGAAGTGACTTGCCCAAGGTCATAAAGCTAGAAAGTGTCTGAAGTCCAATTTGAACCCACGTTTTCCTGACTCCAGGCTTGATGCTCTATCCACTGCACTACCTATTTGCCCCCATACCTGTGATTGGGGAACTTCCAATTTGGAAACACCATTCATTGATGTTGACAGACAACTCATCTGTAACTAGAATTTTGGAGGGTCATTTGGGGCTCTGGCACAGTGAGCAGTGGCTGAGGCATGACTTGTGCCCAGGTATTCCTGATTCCAAGGTAAGCCCTCCAGCTCTGATGGCATGCTACCTCGCAAACATTTTTCTAACAATAACAAAATGCTTTCTGATTTCTTAAGCTATGAGGCAACAATCAAGAAATAATGTCATATAGTAAATAAAGCAGCACCGTGGATAGAGACAAAATTCGGCATGATTGGGTCTGTTCTGGGGGCTTTCAAGAGTTCTTTCTCACAGACCCAAAGCTAACTGAATGAAAGTGAATGAAAATAAAGAGGAGAATGGAAGGAGATAAGGGGAGAATTATTAACCAAACAAAGGATACAGATGATCCGAAGAGATAACATGGACAATTCTGATTACATAAAATTAAAAAGAGTGCCAGCATGATGTAGTGGATAGAAGGCTGGCCTTGGGGTAAGGAAGAGTTGAATTCAAGTTTTGCTTCTGATACTTATTGGCCAGATAACCCTGGGTAATATACTTAAGCTCTCAGGGCCTGAGAAATACTCAGAGACAAGAAATTCTGACTGATTTGTTTATCCCGGCAACCTTTCCCAGCACTTAGTACAGTGCCTAGCATAAAGTAGATGTTTAATAAGTATCTTCTGATTGACTTGCATTAATGGAGAGTTTCTACAACAGGGAGCTTCCTATACTGAAGAAATCACAAATCTGCAGAGACTCCCAAAATAAAATTTAAAAGCCTTTTTAGCAATAAAATCAATAAAGACAAGAAATTCAGTAATAAAATTAGAGGAAAAACATTTGCACCAATTTTCATTGATAAAAGTCTAATGCCTGAATATATCGGGAATTGATATAAATGTATTAGGCCAAGAGATATAGTTCAATAAATAAGTGGCCAATGGAGATGACCAGTGTCTTAATGAAGAATTGCAGACTATAAATAAGCAAATGAGAAGTTGTTTCAAGTCCCTAATGATAAGAGAAATACAAATTTAAACATCTGAGGTTTTATCTCAGTCTACAAATTGGCAAAGATGACAAAAATAGGAAGTCAATACTCTTAAGATTGATGGGAACACAGGCATGCTAATCCAACTGTTGACAAAGCTCTGAATTGGTCTAATCAGTCTGGAGGTCATTTTGGAATTATGGGAGAAATATAAGTAAGCTTTTCATCCTCTTTGATCCAGCAAGTCTACTAACCAGCATAAAGGCCAATGAGGTCAAAGATAGAAACGCAAGTATATCATACAGGTATCCCTTCCATATCATGACTTTCCCCACTTCAGTTTCAAAATATCATGGTTTGACATAAAAAATTATATGGAAATTTTAGGGAACTTTTGCAGAAGCCATGTACAACCATGTGAAGCCCAGCAGATGACAGAAAAAGTTTAGAAACCCAGAAATTCATTAAATATATTTATAGTATTATATAATATCAACACATTTTATTGTTCAATACCACAAATCTACACAATTCTTTTACTTTAAACTCCCCATAATGGAAAAAGAAAAGAATTCAGACTTCTCTGGTGTGAAGAGAGGGCCAAAAAATTTTATGTAGATTTTCCAGACTGCTGAGGCATCCTGTCTTTAACCCCCATGATGTGAAAGGGATACCTGTATATTAAAATAGTCATAGTAGAACTTTTTTGGAGGGAACAAGAAACCCTAGAAACAAAATTGGGGAACAGGTTTTAAAAACTGAGGTATGTGAATGTGATAGAATCTTACTGTTCTTACCTTTAGTTTGAAAGAAGAAATTATGACTATGAGGAATTTAGAGAAACTTAAGAAGATTTGTCTGATTAGATTCAGGGAAAAAGAAGCAGAACCAAAAGAGTACTATCCAATAACCACAACAGAAATGAAATAATCACTAAAAGAAAGCTAAATCATGAAAGATCTCTCTCACCTCTCAGGAAACTAAGAGGACTTCAAGGATTCAAAGCTGTATGTGCTTATATGCATTCATTGTATCAAGTATATTCCTTTGTTACGAAAGATAGTCTACTTGAGGTAGGCTCTAAGAGCCCACAATAATCTGATGTAAAAACAAAAAATATCAACAAAACTTATTTTTCAAAAGAACTTAGAATACCGATTCTCAATTGCACTTAGAAATTGGGGCATTCAGGTGGCAGCTGGGTAGCTCAGTGGATTGAGAGCTAGACCTAGAGATAGAAGGTCCTCCTAGGTTCAAATCTAGCCTCAGACACTTCCCAGCTGTGTGACCCTGGGCAAGTCACTTAACCCCCCATTGCATAGCCCTTACCACTCTTCTGCCTTGGAGCCAATACACAGTATTGACTCCAAGACAGAAGGTAAGGGTTAAAAAAAAATAAAAATAAAAAATAAAAAATAATTTGGGGCATTCAATAACACAAATGTAGTCCTCCCTCATTCACAAAACTATTTTTGATCTCCTGGGTGACCTTGAATTATTTGATCAAGGTCTCTCTCAGTAGCACAGTTTTGTTTTTTGTTTTTCTCCCCATGTCTCAGAAAATTGAAAATGCCAAAAGATTGTTGTGAGAAAAATATGTTGGAAACAGAAAAATACTATATTAATATCATTTGTTATTTGTTGTAAGATGAAAATAATAACCAACAACTACCATGGTGCTAGCTGGCATATCCATGAATAATGTTTGGAAAAACTGATAAAGATGAATAAGCAGACAAAAAAATATATATTACAACAAAGTGGAAAGAGCTGCAGGCCTCAGATACTACTGCTCTCGACCCCAACTACCACTGTTATCTTCATGGCAATTTTCTTCTCTTATAAGCCACTGATATATTATTTTAGTGTGTTTAATAAATGGCTTCTTTTCTCAAAATCAGGAAAACATGTTTTCTTCCTTATCTCATACTTCTAACCATGTATCCCACGCTCCTGCCAAACTGTCCCTCAGACAAACCCCATCCTTTCTCTCTGCCTTGGTGCACGGTGTTCCCGCTGCCTGGAATGTTGTCCATGCACCCCTCCCTTCTCCTCCTCTTCCACCTGATGAAATCCTACCCATCCATTAAAGCCCAAATCAAGTGCAACCTCCTCTATGAGGGCTTCCTGGAAAGCAGCCAATTCCCTTTCACCTGAGTTGGTCACCCCACAAAGATCCATCTGTGGATCTTCTATAGCCCTTTATCAGTACCTCCCTTAAACATTATGCACTGACCTAGATTCAAGTAATTTTGTGTCATCCCCCACTGGCCAGGTCTTATCTGAACTTTGTATCTCCTATAGCCCTCCACAGAGTAGGGGTAAGGAGAGGGAAAGAGATAACGATAGGGATAGAGATGGGAAGAGGAATAAACATGGGGAGAGGGATGGGCACTGCTCCTGTGCTTTCATTAATATAGTTCCGTTCCCATGGGGAAATTCCTTCTAATGTAAGATGGCATCTGCTCTATAACTTAGCACCTTACAAATGCCTAGAGAACCAAGAATTTCAGTGACTTGACCAAAGTTAT
>NW_025349068.1:0-4025 GCF_016433145.1 Gracilinanus agilis
TTATTATGTTATCTCTATTTTATTCTATTTTGTTTATGTTATATTAATCTATTTTATAATTATTTGTATTTATAAAATAGTGATATATCATAAAATATCTTATATAATATCTTTACATAATATGTTATTTATATCTCTGTCTTTTATACCTATATCACTTGTGAGATGTGGGTCTATACCTAATTTCTTTTAAGCTGTTGTCTAGGTTTTTTTCTAGCAATTTTTGCTCTTCCTATAGTAACTTGTGTCTTTGGAATTATCAAACATTATGCTACTGTGTTTGTTTGCTTCTGTAAATTATGTAGTTAATCTGTTTCACGGATAGATATCTCTTTATTAAACTAGTACCAAATCTGCTCAATAATTATTGCTTTTAGTACAGTTTTAAGTTTGGTATTGATAGAGAGAGCCCCTTCCTTCTCATATTTTTTCTTCAAAGAAGTCTGCAGATTCTTGACCTTTGTTCTTCCATATGACTTTTGTTACCATTTTTCTAACTCTATAAAATACTCCTTCAGCAGTTTGATTTGTACAATATTGAATAAGCAAATTACTTTGAGTAGTATTGTGCTTTTTGTTATGTTGGCTCAACCTACTGATGGGCAATTAAAGCTTCTCCAGTTTTTTAGGTTTATCTTTCTGCAGTTTGAATTAATTAGTTTTCTGTGTGGACTCATTAGGATTCTGTATGAATCCCATATATTGGATAACTTCTACAGTTATTTTGAATGGAGTTTTTCTTTCTAACTTTTTCTAGAGTTTCTAACTCTAAAGTTCTTGGTTTAAGATGAAAACGTTGGAAAAAATGTCTGCATGAAAGGTATAGAGGAGCCCATTTGACCCACTTTTAGAATAGCAGATGGTACCTTGGATGGAGTATAGCACTTAAGGTCAAAAAGATTTTTCTTCCTGAGTTCAAATATGGCTCCATACCCTTATGAGCTATGTGACCCTGGGCAAGTCACTTCACTTATTTGCCTCAGTTTCCTTATATGTAAAATGAACTGGAAAAAGAAATGGCAAACTACTTCACCATCTTTGCCAAGAAAATCCCAAATGAGATAAAAAAAAGAATTGGAAACGAATGAACAAATGATTTAAAATGAACGCCAAGTCCAAAGAGTGTCCAAAACACCCAAAGAGAAACTTCAGTCAATTTTTTTCATCCAACAAAGAACTGAGCAAAAAGTTAACCAGAATTGCAGACTTTAGAAGTTGTTTGCCAAAGAATCCAGCATGAATATGTGCAAAGAGGCTAGAAGACCTCATTGAGAAAGCCTCAGCAGCAATGTGACTATGAGAACTAGCAGAACCAAGTTTCTAGCCTAGATCTGCTGATTTCAATTAGTGTAGTCTTTCCCTCTCATTATCCTACCTCTTCCTATTTAGCAGCTGGTCCACTTTATAATTTGTTCCCTCCATTTTCAGGGTTTCTTGTAAAATAAATAAATAAATAGTTACCATATTGTTATGACACATTCGTGGAACTCTCTGTAAGGCCAGAAAGAACCAGGATTTCATTGGCTCTTCCTTGTTTAGATTCCATTCATCTTTCACCTTCTATTCCAAACGGCTGGTCCAGCTATTGCTCCTAGCCTTCAATCATCTGCAAATAACAAGTCTGTGGCAATAGTTCAAAGAACAAACTGGTTGTGGGTTCAGTCCCACCAAGGGAAGCAGTAAAGCATACAAGGAGAAAGGCCGGCCCCAAGAAAGCAGTGCCATAGTGATAGGACCCTAGAGGTGACAGCTCTAGGGTGAACTGGACACAGGTCAACGAAAGAACATGAGGGAAGATGCCCCTGTCTGGGGCAATGTCTCATTCGCTCCTCACAAGTGACAGCTTGACCTCTTTTCTCCTTTAGGTCTCTAACTCCCATTTATAAGCATCCCTGTTCAACAAGGACACAGAGAGAGAGAGGGCCCCTTTGGAATGATCTGGAAGATAGCCCTGAGGTGCCAACGACTAGGAATGGAAAGTATACTGGGGACTCTGAAGAGAGGAGAGAACTTCCTTCAGACCTGTTTACCACACTACATTCCTCTAAATATACACATGCCTAGGTTAAAACCCCTTCTAATTATATTAGGAGCAGCCTAAATAAGAAGCCTTTAATAAAGGCAAAAACACACGGCTCCATTTAATCTACACGTGCAGAATATATTAATATAATTTTAAATGTATGAGCCAGATATAAAGAGCATTTCAAAAAATCACAAGTAGTGCTTTGTGGTGAATTAGAGGCTATTACCATGAACTGGGCCTTTAAAACACAAACACTCAGGTGGAGGCACGCTCACATGCTCACCAAGATGGTGAGAACAACCAGCACCTCATAATACAGCCTTGTCCTCCTGAGGTTTTAAGGAATGGGAGCCAGGTTGGTTTTTGGATCCGAGGCTTGAGGTGGAGTGGGAAGTACTCCTCTGGAATCATCTAAAACAGGGTAGTTCAGTGTTGACCAGATGGGCTGCTACACTTGGGCCCTGATGACACTAAGGTGAGCTTAGGCAAGTCCTTTCCCTTCTCTGAGCTTTGATTCCTCCGTCTGTGAACTAGAAAACTTGGTCACTTCCCTGGCTCTCCTCACTCCTCCATGGGAGGTGAAAAATCCCCTCAAAGAATCCAATATTTAATATAATAATAAATAATGGCTTTGTCCTAAAAGCTGATGTTTCTATAATGCTTTAGGGTTTACAAAGAAAGGAAGATGTAGGTACAAACTTCACCTCTGAATTTGACCTCTTCTCTGGGACTTACTAGTTTACTAGGTCATAAATGGGTTTCAGTTGCCTTTGATAAAGGGAGTTCCTACACGGAGAGTTCCACAAGAAGACAAAAGTCACATGCTTTTCAAATGTTTGCAGACTGGAGTAGCTAGGTAGCACAATGGAGAGCTCACCAGATCGAACCCAAGTTCAAATTTGGCCTCAGATGCTTCTTAGCTGTGGGACCTCTGCCTAGCCCATGCTGCTCTTCCAACTTGGAAACAATACTTAGTTCTAAGAGAGAAAGTGAGAGTTTAAAAAATAAGTAAATGAATGGATTAATGAACGAATAAGAATAAAGTTTTCAGACTACCTTTCGTACATCAATAAAACCTTACAAAAGTTTTGAGAGTATGTACAACAAATATTATTGCGTTCATCTTTGGGAAGGGGGCACAGATTGGCACAATGGGACATCTAAGTACACAGAGGACAGAGCATCAGTCCTGGAGTCAGAAAAACTCATCTTCTTAAGTTCAAATATGGTCTCAGATACTTATGAGCTGTGTAACCTTGTAAAAGTTTGCCTCAGTTTCCTTATGTTTCAAATGAGCTGGAGAAAGAAATGGCCAACCACTCCAGTATCTCTGCCAAGAAAACCCAAATGAGGTCACGAGGAGTTGGACATGACTGAAAAATAACTGAACAACAATACTGTAATTTCAATCGATCAAGAAGCATTTATTAGGGGCAGGTAGGTCATTCAGTGGATAGAAAGCCAGAGCTGGAGACAGGATATCCTGGGTTCAAATATGGCCTCAGACACTTCCTAGCTGTGTGACCCTGGGCAAGTCACTTAAACCCCATTGCCTAGCCTTTACTACTATTCTGCCTTGGAACTGATATTTAGTATCAATTCTAAGACAGAAGGTAAGGGTTTATTTTTTTAAGCACTTATTAAATTTAAGCATGTGCTAGACATTGTGAGGAAAAGGGGAGCTAGAGGCTGAGGAAGGATACAATGGGGGAAATTCCATAAACAGTCCTTATCTTCAAGAATCTGGCTTTCTAATGGGGAAGCTGTGTCTAAATTAGAACACAGAAGATACATACAGACTGGTTGAAAAGGGTTAATACCTGGGGGTGGAGGAAAGAGGACCAAGAGGTCTTTTTTTAGTAAAGGAAAATCTCAGTAAGGAAACTCTACCAAGGCAGCTCAGCCCCTGTGCTGTAACTTACAGTCCTGGAGAGGCATCTGTGTCACCAAGAGATGAAATAGCTTACCTACTACCACAACCAAAAGGCAAGGCTTAAAC
>NW_025349069.1:0-7761 GCF_016433145.1 Gracilinanus agilis
ATTATAATTATATGTTACATTATATTTTGTTATGTTATATTATGCTATGTTATATTACGTTATATTTATTATATTATATTTATTACATTATATTACATTACAGCTTTACCCTCCATATTAGAATCAATACTGTGTATTTCTACTAAGGCAGAAGAGCTAGGAAGTGCCTGAGGCTAGATTTGAACCCAAGACCTTCCATCTCTAGGCCCGGTTCTCAAACCACTGGGCCACTTACCTGCCCCCTCCCTGGCATATTCTTGTGGAGTGCAGCTAAAGCAGAGCCTGGGGGAGGAAGAATTATTTTCCTTTCCATTCCTCCACTCCCAACCCCGGGTTGGTTAATGAGGTTTTGCAGCTGAAAGAGATGGCAGTGGTGGACTTGTCTATGCTTGTTTTGATGAAGGAGGTGGTTCTTGGACAGTTCTGAGAACTCCAAAGCCCTCAGTAGAGGAGGGAGAATCTGAGGAATGACCTTGTAGATAAACCCAAGTTAGAGAATCCCTGAGTTCAGGAGCTTTGAGGGAGCATCCTTAAACTTTCCAGTGATTGTCTCCTGGCTGTAGCTGCAGGGAAGCCTGGGAGATGATCCTCTCCAGCCTCTCTTTCTGGTAAGAATTTGCAAGCCCGAATGCTCTGGTTAGTTCACAAGATAGCCTTGGCTGGTGAGCCTAGTGGTTTAGGTTTCAAGACGCCTCAGACAAGACACGGGTTGCCCAAGACTGGACTGGTGAGTCTGAGAGTGAGCAAACCAGGGGCTGATTCACAAGATATCTCAGACAAGATACAGGTTTGCCTGGGTCTGGACCAGTGAATCTGAGAGTGAGTGAATCAGGGGAAAATTAGCCTGCAAGACATCTGGGACTGTAAAGTCTCTGGATTAAGCTGCTCATGTCTGCTGCTAGGGATTTATCAGCCTACTAGACATCCTGATTTCTAGCAATGACTGTGGCTTGAGGCAGTGTGAGTTGTTGGTAAGAAAAACAGGCAAGGTTTTCCTCAAACAGTAACAGAGCCTTTTCTTTCTAAGAGAACAGCAAGTGTAAGGGCCAGAATGTAAGGGGTAAAATATTAAGGGGTTGGACTAAATTTATAAGAGTGTGGAATTAATCCTATTTTCATACAAGGCAGAGGTTAAGCTGCTGGTCAGTTTGCTAAGTTTTAGCTGATGCTAGAAGCCAGAGACCAAAGTCTTAGGGAAAGAAAATGGGACAGAAACATTCCTCAGCAGAGGAGAGTGAACAGAAGAGGAGAGAGTTGGCCACCATCCCTAGGAACAGTCCCTTGGGACAAAAACTACACTCTTGGGGAAAATCACCAGATTTTGATCAGAGACTTCTTATTAAGTACTGTTGTTTATGCCGGGCAGCGATGAAAACTGCCAGAGAACAATATTTTGTGGCCCTGTTTTGGATCTTCCGACAGCTCGGTCTGAACAACTATATTTAACTGTCAGTAGGAGACAGGTTAGAAATGATGAGAGAGCTTCCACAGCCCTATGTTTTCCCCCACCAAGATAGAGATTTTTGTTTTAAAGAATGTGTCTGAAGGGAGGAAAGCGGCCTCAGCAGCAGAGGCAGGAAAGGAAAAGAAAAAAAGAGATCCAGAATTGAGATGAGAGGAAGAAAGGACCTGGAATCTACTAGAGGTCTTCCCTCCCCCTTACCTGGTTCCTCCTGCTCCTGTTCCTCTGGTACCAATACTACCCACTCCTACTATCAGTAGGTTCATCAGCATCTGCAGTTCCACTAGCATCAGTTCCACCACCTCCTATTGCTCCTACTATTTCTCATCCTCCATCAGCATCTCTATACCCGTCAGCTCCAGATCCCTCACCTCTACCTTCACCACTTCCTATTTCCCAGGTATTACCACCTCATATTTCATAAGCAACAATGATCTCACTTGAGATTATAATCCCTCCTCCAGACCCCTTTAGACTCCTCAGTTGGGAGTTTGAACAGTCAGTAGAGGATCAGAGAAATCTACTCTTGGGCAGTAATGAAGCTGTGCCCATTGAGGGAATTTCCATTAGAACGGGAGTTTGGAGATGTTAGTGCTCCCCTGAGTGGCTCTGAAGTGAGGAATTTTGAGAAAGAGATGAAAAGTCCCCTACTAGAAGCAGAAGAACAGAGGCAGATAAGACAAGCTACTATGAAGGTCTGGGATAATGAAAATCTCATGGCCCAAAGTAGACCAAGAGATGAACGGGAATTCTCTCTCTGGGGATAACAACGATCCAGTTCCTCAGGAGAATATTATTCAGGGCATAAGGACAGGTACCTCAAAATCAGAACCTGAACAAAGTGTCTGAAGTAGATGGGAGAAAGATGCCAAACAGGAGAAAAATGACACCCTTATTAGCTTTTTGAATTCTGTCTTAGATGTGACTACTAGTCTCTGGTCAGATATTATTGGAAAGCTCCAGACAATGGAAGATTGGGTGAATGAGTCATTAAATGAGCTTTTACAGCAAATCCCAAAGGTGTTTGTAAGAAAGGATGGAGCAATTGTTGGATTTAAAAATCAGTCTGGCAGTCTACTGAACTATTTCTGGCCTGGACAAGCTACCCCTAGCCCCCAATGTTTCCCAGTACAGTCTTCCTTATCTCCCCCTATCATAAACCTAAAACTGAAGCTATCTTATCTGATGGATATTAACCTTCTTGAGGAATATTTGTCTATGTTTGCCTGCTTAACAATATTTGCCCACTTAATGTATGTTTGCCAAATACTTCCAGACCCCTGACCCTGAAACCCCCACCCCCCCAGATGCTTCCTGACCACCTGTCCCTGACACTACCTTGATAATCATGTGTGTACCAACCCCCTTCCCCAAACATTTCTATATAAACTCTTGGCTGAGAATTCCAAGGGGTCGTTCAGGCACTCCTCTCTGCCTAGCGACCCTCGCTATTATTGCTAGTAAAGAATGAGCCTCTTCTTGCATATTGCATTGTCAGTGTGATTCTTCCTTCAGCCATGAACCTGGGCTAGGTATTAAAATTTGGGTACAACACAATCAATTTGGAAGGCTTTCAGAAGACATAGGCATAGGTGTACCTCTTATGTGCTATAACTGTGGAGGAGGTTACTTGGAAAAGAATTGCTCCAAACAAAAGATTTTCTCCTTCACAAAGACTGGAGACTAGAGGTGTCAGAGTCTGTTCTTTGATGACTCTCACTCAGAGCCCTTGATGATATTGAAGAAGTGGGGGGAATTGGAGGATGAAGAAAACCTTCCTTTTTTAAAGAATTATCCATTTTATTTTATTCACTATAGCAACACTTTGAGGAAAGAGTCTTTACATAAGGATTTTCTACTTTATAAGCAAATTGCAATATACAGTATATATTCTGAATGCTGTTTTTTAAAAAGACAATGGGGAAACAACACTGAAGGTATTAATTAATGGTTATACACCTTCCTCATAGATGATTTACCCTTTATTGTGTTGCCCTTAAGGGCTAAGCTTAAAATGAAACTTACTATAACTGAGGAAGAAGAAAGATTTTTTTTTAAGTGAGACAATTTGTAAAGAATGAATCTCACAAGCTGAGATTTAAAGGAAGCAAAAAGGTTTTTGAAACAAAATGCTAATGAGACTCATTTTACAATCTGGGGGCTAACACAAGAGCTCTAGAAGTGAACTGACAGAATTCCCCCCTCTCCTTCTTGGAGAGACAAAGAGAATGTAAGAGATGCCCCGGCAAAAGAATTCTGTTAACTGTCTCTGGTCTGTCCTTTGTAAGTCTGGGTTTTGTGTGTGTGCACTGAGGGTTTTGGGGACAAAAACCTCTATGTGATTGATGTGATACTCTGTCTCTCTCTCTCTCTCTCCCCCACCCCTCATCATTCCAGAAAATGAGGGAGTTGAAAGACCAGAGAATGTGTTTAAGGAATTCAAAAAGAAACACTTTGGTGTGGACTTCTTAAAATCTGAAGTAAGTGTAATTAAGTGAAAAGAGATTTTGCCCTCTGCTCTTTCTAGAAGGTAGAGGCAGGTAAAAAGATCTGTTTGATACTTTTTCTCCTTTCTTCTCTGCTGGCCTTGAAGAAGAGAAGTGGAAATAAGTCAAAAAGGGACACGTTTAGATGGACTTAATTTTAAAGTTGATGTATGTTGTTTTGGAAAATCACAAATGATTTTGAAATATACTTATGGAATTGAATGAAGTGAAATGAGTATAAAGTGATCTAGTATTGCAAATTATTTCTCAGTTCATAAGATTCCAGAAGAATTTTATCCTGTACCAATCTAGTAGTGAGAAAATATTCTGTTTTCTCTAAGAATAATGGTTAAGAGATTTGAAAGTTTGGACTGCCTAATGTTTGTTCTTTGAATAAACCGAAATTGGGAATTGATTGATGTAGATGTAATGAGTAGCCAGCCTGATTGGAGGAACGGGTTTTTGCTTTAAAGAAACAGATGAGAAACAAACTTCTAATGTTCGCTGGCTGTTTAATGAAAATAAGGGTTCAATAAATGTATAAGAATTTGGGACCAACTGTTTGGAAGGAGATTTGATTTTGTATAATCTAAATTTTTGTGCTTATAAGTGAAAATGTGCAAATGTTATTTTGGTATATGTGCTATTGAAGTAAGCAACAAGTGAAAATGTAATGAATGTTGGGGAAGAAGTTCTAAATTTGTAAGTTTGGATTGGAACATGTATTAAGAGTTTGGAATATTGTTAAAGAATTTCTGAATTTGTGATTAATTATGAAATATAGATTGTTTCCAGAATATGCACTTTGGACAAGAATGATTCTACTAAAATGAAAACATATGTTTAAATGTGAATAAATATATTTAAGTGCAATCTATTAGAATATGATTCTGTTTACTCCCAAATGATTTATGATTTGTACTATGAGTTACATTAATGTGTGAAGTGAATTGGATAAGGCAAATATGCAAAAGATTGATTATAGATTATGTATTTGATGCAATGAGCCACTAATAGCAGGTAACAGAATACCTGGTGAAAATTAAGTTTATTTGAATAGTGATGGCAACAGCAAGTCACAGTGGGGTAAAGAGATCTGTAGAATTAGTAAATGAAAGACATAAGCTGTTAGAAGACTGTAATCAGAGTATGGAGGCTGCTTCATGAGGCATGTTACGTGTTTATATAGCTCTGAATTGTCAGGAGCAAAATGAAAACTTGAATTTGCTTTAAGCAGAGGTTTGAAATTAAAGAGAAAAGAAAATTTTGCTTGTGAATTTGCAAGTTTTTGAGAAGCTAATAGAATAAATAAGTAAGGCAAAATGTTGGTTTGGGTTTTGGTTATGAATTTCAAGATAATGAATTGGACCTCTGATAGTATAAGTGTCTCTGAGCTGTAATGAGTAGGATTTGCCATTTAAGGTAAAAGATTTATGGGAATCTCAACTGATATTATTGTGAGCTTGAATTTCAGGCTGTTTGGTGATTGATCTATCACTAAAGAGAGAACAATGAGGTACCCAGAGGATAAGTGAAAGTCCTTGGGAGAAGTTGGGAGAGGGAATCTCAGTCTGAAGCTGAGATAGGACCTTCCTGACTTGGTAAGGCAAAATGGATTTTGATGGTCCCTGAGTGAAACAGTTATGGCATGAACCAGTGACACCCTCAGCCTGTACATGAAGTCAGGCAGTATTAAGTCACTCACTCTGTGTCCTTAAAGGAACCAGTGAGGACAGTTAAAGATCTTTTCCCCGACTTTTCCTTTTATGACAAATTCCTATGATCAGCACAAAGAAGTAAACTGTAAAATGGAAGTTTCCATTTCCCAAATAACCAAATAGGTTAATAATTGAAGAATTAGGATTGACCAAAGTGCTAGCTTAAGCTAAGTAGGATTTTAATTAATCAAGGTCTTGTAGGAAATTGGCTGATTTGGGGTTTCAATTTTAAATTTAGGATTGAAGCCCAGGAGTTGCTGTATCACTTACAGAATCTGAGGTAGAAATATTTATTTTATGTGTTCATGAATATAATTGAAATTTGCCTTGCAAAGATTTCTTTTTAGCAGGAGCATCACCAAAGCCTCTAAAAACAACTCGGGGCAGGGAGAGCAAGTTTCTGCAAGCAATGGAGAAGATTCATCCCAGATGAAAAAGACTTCTGAAGATGGGCCGAGTCTAGTTTTGGTTAATCAATATTATTTGTTGTTATTGTAACATATAGGGGAAACTGAGGCAGGTGAGAATAATACAGCTTTGTAATTAAAACTGGGGGGATTGTATGGAATGAAAATCAGTGTATTATTCTCAATATATTTCTAGTTAGCAGTAGAAACTCCAAGTAGAGGTTAAGTCATTAGCTTAATTGGATACAGCTTTGCTCTCCCTTTACCCTTCTTCCCAGTCTTTCACATAAACCTTTAATTTGTACTCTTTTTCACAGGAGGGGAGGGTATTGTATTCGTTTTCTATCAATTGGGGAACTCATTTGTATCTTTGGGCATTGCCTTTGGGTCTCTACCTTAAGCACAATGTCCCCATCCTTTGCTGCATTAAGCAATAAAGTCACATCTGTCTTCATCTTATCCTGGTCTCTCTGATTATTTGAGTGATTAAAGGGAGTGCATCTTGCTATGTCAAGACCCCCCCCCTCCAAATTCTCACTCTAGACTATCTGAATCCTACTTAATATCTGTGTGACTTGACCTCACTTTGGTTTATCCATTTGTAATAACTTGGGAATTGGAACAGAAGATAACTAAGGACTCTCCCATCTCTAAAAATTCTAAGAATATTCCATTTTTATCTTTGTCTCTTTCACTGTGTCCTTCATATACTAATTTTGCTCTTTGAAGGTCCTTGGACTCCTATTTAAGGACATTTTAAAGGAGAGGAGTGACCTTGGAGGACCCTATAAACCTTGAGCTACTAAAGGGTCCTAATCTGGTAGAGGACAATTATGTACCTCGAAGGGCCAGGAAATGCCCTGGCTTGAAGTATTCAGTGGTCAAATGTGTGAGTTTATCCACTCGTCTCATCTCTAACAAATCTTCCCGGTTCTCGTACCACTCCCTCACCTCCACGACCTTGCGACCTGATCAGATAGGATAATAGTAATAATTGATGTATGGTTTAGAAACAACACATATATTATCCCATTTGATACTTACAATAACTTTAAAGGGTAGGTACTATAGGTATTATTATTAGTATTATTTCCATTTTGCAGATGAAAAGCAAAACTTTGAGAAGTTAAATCTTTTCCAGGACCACAAAGCCAGAAGATGTTAGAATTTAAACTTGGGTCTCTTTTTGTTTCAAGTCCAAGTCTCTTTCTTTTTTTTTTTCAAATCTAATTTTTAAATGAACAAAAATTGGTTTTCTTTCCCTTTTAGGAAAAGAAAAAGAAGAAAAATAATCTTATACAAATATGTAGATAGATAGGTGGATAGATAGATAGATAGATAGATAGATAGATAGATAGATAGAGATATATTTATCCCTGGTCTCTCTCTTGAGTCCTGACCTGCATCACAAACTGCATTTTGGATTTCTCAAACTGGATATCTACTAGGCATGTTTAACATGTCAAAAATAGAACTTATTTTCCCCCATACCAAAATGTTCCTCTTTCAAACTTCTCTCTACTCTTAAAGAGTATCACCATCCTTCCAGTCACCCAGGATCAACTCCCCATCTTAGGCTCATTCTCACATAGCCATCATAGACAATCAGTTATAAAATTTTGTCATTTCTATCTTTCCTCCTCCTCCTCCTCCTTCCTCCTCCTCCTTCCTCCTCCTTTCTCTTCCTC
>NW_025349070.1:0-6094 GCF_016433145.1 Gracilinanus agilis
ATATATATATATATATACACATGTATATATATGTATATATATACATATATATATTTGTTTGTTTGTTTTGTGGTCTGCCGTGGACAAATATCATTGCCATCCAAATATCATAGCCAAATATCATTGCCATGTGACTAATTAGTGTCCTGGTGAGGAGCGATGCTTTTTCTTGGATGGTTCTTGGAAAGAAGAGAGTACAGGGCTACTGTGATTCATAAAGATACTTAATAAGATGCTATGCTAAGACATGAGTGAGTGTCATCATAATAGTAACTATATTTTATATAGCACTTTAAGGTTTGCAAAGTATTTTTAAAATAACTTTTTATCCTCGCGATATCTCTGGGAACTGTATGTTCGTCATTATCATGGATGTTATTAAGTATAAATTAAAATATGATTCATAACCTTCTTGGATACTCATCATTTGAAGCAGGTGGGCTGAATGGACTGCAGTGGTCTGGGAAAAGACCAAGACTTTGCACTACCATCTGCCACCTTGACCCTTTTAAGCTACAATGGCCCAAGCTATCTCTCCTTCATTCCTAGTACCTACCTTGACACTGTCCATTTCTTCTCTCCTCCTTTGACAAATGAAGAGAAGAGAAGAAAGAAAAAAATGGAGGTGGTGGGTGGGGAAAAGTCAAAGAAGAATAAAAGTAACCTGATTCTTAAGTGCCCGATTAGATTTTGACTCACCCCACCAAGGGCTCCCAGATCCCCACCCTGAATCCTTCCCTCCTCCTTACAAGCTCCAGGTCTCATCCTCCAAGTATGACCCCAAGCCTGTTGGAGGAATGCAGGAAAACTAGCAACCATTGCTCTGACTGCTATCCTCTCCACGATTTCCCACCCTCCATTTCTTCCCGTAGAAAATCACAGAGCAATTCGGTCGAAACCTCAGCAAATTGGCAGATGATGATGTAGCTGAGCGTATATTTGTGGTCTCAGATGAGCGGATCCAACTTCGGTACCACTGCAGGGATGATTACATCACCACCTCAAAGAGAGAGTTCTTAAAAAGGAATGATGTGGACAACAAAGGAAACAAGATCATCATGACTCCAGACATGTGTATCTCCTATGAGGTAGAGAAACAGACAGATGGGCGGGCGGGCAGACAGACAGACAAGTAGACAGACAGATACAAACAGGCAGGTAGACTGACAGGCAGGCAGTTTGATGGAAAGGCAGACAGGTTGACAGAGTCAAGTAGGCAGACAGCTAGACAGGTAAACAGAATCAAGTAGAAAGGCAGACAAAAAGACAGACAGAAAGACAGAGACAAATAGAGAGAGACAAACAGACAAAAAGTAGATGGATAAGCAGACAAATAGACAGACAGAGAGACAGAAAAATATAAAGACAGACAGACAAAAAGTAGACAGGCAGACAAAAAGACAAAAAGTAGATGGATAGGCAAACAGAGAGACAGAGACAAATATAAAGACAGACAGACAAAAAGTAGACAGATAGGCAGATAAACAGACAGAGAGACAGACAAATATAAAGACAAACAGACAAAAAGTAGACAGATAGTCAGACAAACAGTCAGACAGACAGACAGAGACAAATAGAAAGTCAGTCAGGCAATCAGGTAGATAAATAGACTGGCAACTAGAAAGAAAAAGGGACAGAGACAACCAGACAGGCAGGCAGACCATACCTTCCTTCTTTGATGATCCTATCTGGAATAGTTTATAAGTATTACTGGAGTCCTGAAGTTCAAACCCAGCTACCTCATCCTACCTTCTTTTTGGGGGGGGGGGGCAGAGATGAAGGAGGTGTGATATGCCCTCTTGTCTCTTACACAGTAAAGTCTTTTAAATCACAACCATGAAATCTTCATATATTTCCTCAACCTCCTGTCCAGCATCTTTTCCTGAGAAACTCAAGGTCTATAACTAGATATCACCCACCTTCACCTTAACCTGGCAAGAAGCCAGCCAAGCACTTCCACTCTAACAGGCATGCATTGCTATCACAGGAGCTAGTGAGAGAATGAATGGTAACCGTGCAGTAGCATTTGCCTCCCTTAAATTTATCTCAGGTCTATACCATTGGTGAGACACCATTAGTTATTTATGACCTCAGCACTGAGGATGGGCATGGGACATAAAGACTGCAAGGCATGGGGAGGTAGTGACTTAGCCTCTAGGGTATCTTAGGTAGATCAGAACTCAAATTTTGGTGTCTCTCTCATTACTGTTACTGGGATTCTAGGTAGAACCCCGGGAACACACCAAGAAGCTGTTATTCCAATATGAGATGATGATGAACTTAAAGAATGAAGAGAGGATTTCCAAACACCAAGTCTGGGAATCTGAAATGGAGGTAATGGGCAATCTTTATGGGGAGAAATGGCACCGGGGCTCATGGGTTATTAAGGTACACATTCCACTCTGCAATATGAAATTTAGGATATTGGTGCTAAAATAGGTCATAGACCCCCTGGAGAATGGCTATCTGGGAAAATCTATAAATCATGGTTTTGAGGAGCAGCTAGGTAGTTCAGTGGATTGAGAGCCAGGCCTAATGACAAGAAATTCTGGGTTCAAATCTGGCCTCAGACACTTCCTGGCTGTGTGACCCTGGGTAAGGCACTTAACCCCTATTGTCTAGCCCCTACCATTCTTCTACCTTGTAACCAATCCACAGTATTGATTCTAAGATTTAAGGTAAGGATTTAAAAAGAAAGAATCCTTTTTTGGCCTATGTTTCTAATAGAAGGAAAGCTAAATTTCATTTAGAAGTGAAAATAAAGATGTCTCTGAAAGACCCTCTGAAATCTCTCCATGGACCTCAATTTAAGAACTTAAAAGAAACCTTAACACAGAAAATGTCAGAAGGAACCTTTGAACACAGAATATCAGAACTGAATATCATAAGACTTAGCTGGAAGAGAACTTAAAGAGCACCAAAACACTGAATATGAGCAATCACTCTAGAAATTACCTGGTACAATCACCCTACTTATGTTACAGATGAGGAAACTTGAGACTACAAGAAATGAAGTAATTTGCTCAATTTTACCCAGAAAGTAGTGCCAAGGCTAGGAAGAGAATGCAGGACTCCTGACACGACATCATCTTTCCAGATCTCCACCAGCTATTCCTACTATCAGTTCATAATACTATTTTTCTCTACCCCCTTGCTCTTCAATAGCTTGTACCATTCAAAATGATCCCATCATGGTTCCATCTATTCCATTCTCTGTCTCTACTCAAACCCAATCAGTTCATGTACTTGAACCTGCCTTTCTCCTCTTCCCTGCTAAACTGTGCCTCTAAATCACATCCCCAAAGAATTCTGCTACCAGAAGTTTTCAGGGTTGTGACAACTTCCCAAAAAAAGCCCTCACTTTGAGTTCACTGAACCAAAATGGCCCCAGAAAAGATCATGAAACATACCTACATTCACTCAGCAGAGAGATGGAGCGAATTCTTGGGCAAAAATGTGGCATACATTTCCAAAGGTATTTTTGCTTAGCCATTTTCTGAGTTACAGTGGAGAGCTCAATTTCTCCTATTGGGGGTTGGGGGTGCAAGAGGAAGGGACAGCATTTCCAGAAATGTCAGTACTCGAAAAACCAAAGCGTCAGTAAAACATTCTTCAGGTAGCTCAGAGTTCCTTGAGTGATGAAATTGCAGAAATGATGAAAATTACAGAAATTACAGAATGATGAAATTACAGAAAAAGTCATTCCCTCCCTCACACAGAAAGCACTGGCTTTTTTCTGTGGAGATACTACTGACAACTGACTTATCAAGAGTTGGTTCCATGTAAAATTGCCTGGTGAAGTGATAGGGGAGTTGTTAATGAGGAATAGACTCTCTCTCTACAATTCTCTATATGAGTATGTAAACCCCTGAAGGGTGACCAGCCTATCTGATCTCTTGGATGAGAAGCACTAGGGTTGGGGTTGGGGTGATCACGAAGGCTGAGCCATAAGTCACAAACCACAGCAACCTTAGCAGTTAGAGAGGAAGTCACCTCCTATAATACTAACCTGCATTTACAACAAACTTGCTTCTCCACCAAAGGTAAGTACCCAACTATGGTCTTCTTTCCATCTCCTGATAAAACCTAGGCAAATAGAAGAGTCAGACCAGTGATTTCAATGTCTCATCAGGTTTTGTCTTTCCAAAAAAGGTCTTAGAGATCCTAAAGGTTCGTGAGGAGGAGGAAGATACCCACAATCTGACTGTCTCCATCTATGACACCAAGAGGAATGAGAAGAGCAAAGAGCAGCGTGAAGCCTTGGTAGGTGTGGAAGCCTTGGAAGGTTTCAACTCCCAGTGGAACTGAGAAATGATCTTCCTAGGTCATTATTATAAATGAGCCCAAGATCATTCAATAGAGCTATTATTGGGGTAGCTAGATGGCTCAGTGGATAGAGAACAAGATCTAGAGTCAGGAGGCTGTGGGTTCAAATCTGATCTCAGATATTCCTAGCTGTGTGACCCTGGGCAAGTCACTTAACCCCCATTGTCTAGCCCTTACCACTCGTCTCCCTTGGAACCAATACACAGTATTGATTCTAAGTCAGAAGATAAGGGGTTTTTTTTAAATAGAACTGCTAGTTCAGGAATGATCAAAGACTACAAACCCTGAGTCTTCCTTCTCAAATGTCCCCGAGGTCTATGCCTCTATCCATGGACATACTTTGAACCTCAAACAATAAAAATAGAACCCAGAATTCTTCTAGACCCTTCCCCCTTGTTTTAACAGTTGAGGAAAGTGAGACACAAGGAGGTTAAATGACTTTCCCAAGGGTGGTTAGCTTCAGAGGCAGGATATGAACCTAGGGCAAGTACTCTTTCCTCTATACCACCAGTTCCAAGGTGAAAACATCCTTTTCCCCCAAAGGTATTTGTCCTTCAGTGACATAGGAACCCACGTTAAGTCAAGAACTAACAGGTCAACTGGAAAGGACATTGTCAGGCTAAAAAATGACAACTGGATGGCCAGCCTATGTAAACATCCTTAATGCAACTGTGGCTGGCAGGGTACCATTCAGTTGGCCTAAATCCTACTGGGCTCTTTGCCTTTCTCTTTCCTCACCCCAGCATTGTACAAGATAGGATGGAATCCTTTATGTCACCTGGTCCTGTTTTCTGCCCTAATTGTGGGGAATGGAGGACTCCATACCACAGACACACATACAGCCACAGAAATATACATATTCACCAAAACATACACTCAGAGGGGCACACACTGACAAACTCCCAGAGAGTGGCATGGGACCAAAATTAATGGAAAGAATGAGCACCCCAGGTAGATAATCATTTGTTATTAAACAGTCACAGTAAAGCATCACACCAGAAACAAAATCATGGAAACAACCAATAAACATTGACACAACAAACCAGTCTGGGGTGATTCCACCATCTTTGATATAAAGCAATGGAATGGGAATCAAGAGACTTGGATTCCAGTCCTAGCTTTGCTCCTGACTCTCTAAGTGATCATAAGCAAATCATTTACACATCTCTAATCTTCAGTTTCTTCCTCAATAAAACGAGGTTATCAAAACATTGTAGTGGAGCCTTCATGAGAGGAGACACAATAGAATATTCGATTAGGAGTCAGGTCTAAATCTTAAGTCTCTTCTGGTTTCAGAATTTTATGATTCCAAGTTTTTGTGCTTCTGTATATTCTGAAAAACCACTGGACTAGATGAGGAAAGGACAACTCTTGGCTCTTTCAGGCAATGAAAGTCTTAGGTTTCCACTTTCCTCCAAGACATGTTTCATTCTAGGAGGAATTCAATGATACGTCACTGGATCAATGTGTCTCACCTCTCACCTTTTCTCTCACAATCCAGGAGCGTCAAGCCCAGGAGGAACACATGCGCCAGGTGGAGGCTGAGCTGGATTACTTGGCACCTTTCCTGGTCCAACTCCCACCTGGGGAGAAGTTGACCAGATGGCAGGCTTTACGCCTGAAAGATGAATGTCTCAATGATTTCAAGCAGCGGCTCATTGACAAGGCCAATCTCATCCAGACCCGTTTTGAGAAGGTAAGTGTTAATAGTATGACTTTGGGCAAGTTCCTTTACCTGAGTGCTGGGTCTGGAGTCAAGAAGAGTTGA
>NW_025349071.1:0-4801 GCF_016433145.1 Gracilinanus agilis
TATAATATATTTATATGTAATATATTTTATATATAATATATTTTTATAATTATTATATATATACCTTTATCGTGGCACTGGAACTTTCCAGTCTGTGATGATACTCATACTTTTTGTCTGAGGAGGTAGGGGAGAAACTTCTGGTAAAGGAGGCAAATGAGGAACCTGACTTCTGATAATCTTCCTACTCTTTGCCTTCAAAGAGAGGCCTGGGCTCCTATTTCCCAAGGGACCTTGCTACTCATGCTCTCTATACAGTAACTTTTTGAACACATTGTATAATTCAAGTGTTTTCCATTAGAGGTCACTGTAGCTGGCTCTGAGCATGACTTTCTATTAAAGTCTCTCCCTTTGTCTCTGTCCAGTGGGTGGAGAAAAACCCAAAGGCCCCTGCTTCTAAGAGAATTGTGGGACTTGGAGATAATAAGATTGGCTCCTGAGGAAGGTCTTAGTTCCACTGGGCTTCCTTTCTCTACAGAGCTAAGAAACAAAAACAAAACAAATAACAACTATAAAAACTTTTAAGATATTAACTGCAGATAAATTCATACAATGCTCTGAGCCCCCAGGTTATCAGTTGATTGCCAATGTGCCTTGTCTCACTTAATTAGAATGTGAGACCTTGAGGACAGGAAATGTCTTGCCTTTCTGTTTCTATTCCTAGCAATTCTTGGTGTATGGTAAATGTTCCATAAATACTCTATCATTCATATGGATCAGCTACGTGGCTCAGGGGATTGAATGCTGGACCTAGAGTCAGAAAAACCTGAGTTCAAATCCAGCTTTGGATATTTACTAGTTGTGTGACCCTAAGCAAGACTCTTAACCTCTCTTTGCCTCAGTTTCCTCATCTGTAAAATGAGAGTAATAGCACTTGCCTCTCGACATTATAGTCAGGATGAAATGAGATAAAAAATGGAAAGTGATTAGTGCGTAACAAGCTCTATATAAATGTGAGTTTTTATTATGATTATGATTATTTTGTTGACATCCAAGGTTTTAGACTAGTCCCTGGCTTACTTTAAGATCCAGAGCATTTTGATCCTGTCTATGGTAGGAGACAGAACAGCAAAGCACCCCTAAATTAAGGACAATCCTGTTCTTTAGAAAAGGAGACTAATCACCCATCCTTGGTGGCAGCCAAAAGGATTGCGGGTTACTTACTCCTAGCCAAATATTAATGTAACTTAAATAAGCCTCGGACTGGCTGCTTATGAGGGGATTAAATTGCCAAAGTCCTTTGGGAGTTGTATTCAAAGCATGAAAAGAGAGGTCTCATTTCGGAGGATCAGCACTGGAGGGCAGAGTTTGACAGTGCTGAAGGAGTTTTATAAATCTCTCTGGAAGGGCACAGGGGAGGGGAATTGGAGAGAGAAATTGCTGAGGAAGGCAGCAGCAGGGGTCAGGATAGATGAAGGGTTTTGCTCAGTAAATTGACTCTTTTCCTTTCTCTGGCTTCATAATTTGTCTTATTAAACAAATACAACAAAGTATTTCTTGCCCTGGTGAATCCATTCTCCTCTCCTCTCCTCTCCTGTCCTCCCCCCTCCTCCCCTCCCCTCCCCTCCCTTCCTTTCTTTCCCCTTTCTCTTCCCCTTCCCCTTTTCCTTTTCCTTTTCCCTTTCCTTTCCCAGCTTATAAAAGGTGGCAGGATTCATCGTTAAAGATTTCATTGCTATTTTAAAAGTTTTGCTTGCTGGTTATTTACATTTTAACTGGCTTGCTAAGTAAAGACACATTAATTTTAATGGCATCTGCGTGTGTGTTGGCATATACAAGTTCTTACCTGGTCTCCACAGACCCCTAAGGAGTTTGGTACTACATTTCAAGAGGTCCATGAATTTGGATGGGAAAAAAAATCCAATTTTTATTTTGACTAACTTGGGGGGTTCTTTGTAATCCTATGTATTTTATTTATGTGTTTAAAAAGATTATTCGGAGAAGGGATCCATAGACTTCACCAGATTACTAAGAGGGTCCATGACACAAAAAAAGATTAAGAATTCCAACTATTGAGTGTAAATGAAAGAAAGTTGTGGATAATTGGTTCAGCTAAATTTAACTGGCTGGGAGATTACTGTTCCAGTTTGACAATCAAGTGATAACCTGGGGGCTCAGAGCATTTTATGAATTTATTTGCAGTTGGTCTTTTAAAGGTTTTTGTAGTTGTTGTTTGTTTTAGTTTTGTTTCTTGGTTATGTAGAGAAAGGAAGCCCAGTGGAACTAGGACCTTCCTCAGGAGCCAATCTTATTATCTCCAAGCCCCATAGTTCTCTTAGAAGCAGGGGCCTTCGGGTTTTTCTCTCCCCACTGAAGAGAGAAACAAAGGGAGTGACCAACAGAAAGTTATGCTCAGAGCCAGCCACAGTGATCTCTAATGGAAAATATTTGAATTGTACAATAGATAAAATGATAGAAGTCATCCTGGGTTTTGAGTGCCTTCCTATTTAAGACTACCTTCCATTTACCTTGTTTTTATTTTATAAATACTAATTTATAAATATTTTTTATAGTTTCCTTCATTAAAATGTAAGCTCCTTGAGGGCAGGTACCATTTTTGCTTTTTTTAAAAATTGTATTCTTTGGATGAGGCATATAATAATTAAGCACTTAATAAATTGAATTGTTGGTTGACTGAATGGGAAGATCTAGTTTCAAATCACAGCTTTGCTACTTATAACTGTGTGACCTTGATTAAGTCACATAAGCTTTATAAGCCTCAATTTCCTTATCAGTAAAATCATCCTATTAATTTCACAAAGTATCATGAGGATTATATATATAATATATGCATAAATATATACATGCTATTATATATGTAAACATTTAAAATGATATGTACATATTTGTGTAGGTGTGCACATATTTACATATATAAAGTATAAAGTTTATTCAGTCTTAGGACTGCACTAAGATCTTCAGGATACCTTGTATATGTAAATGAATGTAACAGCCCCTGGAAAAGGACTAGCTGACCATAAAGATCCTGTGGGGTGTGTATTTCTTATCAGTTTGGGAAAAAGAAGAAACTAACTCAAGATAAGCTCTTGAATGGAAAAGGGGCTAGGGAAGGGGTTTGTCATTGTCATTGTCATTGTCATTGTCATTTTTGTTTTTGTTTTCTATGCACCAAGACACCAGTAGTTTGGGGATTCACAAAGACAGAAGAAAGCAGAAGTGAACTTAGGTGATAGTGGGGGTTGTCTCCAGGCATGAGATGGGAGCAGCAGCTAGTACCTGCCTCATCTACAATTCCCTTTGGTAAGACCAGAGGAGATGACCTCCATCTAAATGGACAAGCTGGCAGGTAGGCATGACTGTATGTTTTATCTTGGACACTCCTTCTCCCACATGTAACAGAGAACTAAGGCTTTAACTAAGGCTTTAACATGTAACAGAGAACTAAGGTATAACTAAGAATTATGATGAACCTGCCTTAATTTCCATTTGTATTTTCTTAAAGTTGTTCTCTTAAATGATACATTTGGCATATTTTATATTATTTCTCTTAAATACCTGTAGTCAACCCTGCTCATATGTTGCTGGGTGTCCCTTCATTTGCAGTATGAATGTGCAATGGAACCTACATAGAGAAGGGGCCTTTCTTGGCTCAGGGATTGGAACCCATGTAGAGAAGGGACCTTTCTAAGCTCAGGGATTGGAACCCACATAGAGAAGGGATCTTTCTAAGTTCAGGGATTGGAGCCCATGTAGAGAAGGTACCTTCCTAAGCTCAGGAATTGGAACCCACAAAGAGAAGGGACCTTTCCTGGCTCAGGGATTGGAACCCATGTAGAGAAGGGACCTTTCTTGGCTCAAGGAATGGAACCCATGTAGAGAAGGGACCTTTCTTGGCTCAGGGATTGGAACCCACAAAGAGAAGGGACCTTTCTTGGCTCAGGAATTGGAACCCGCATAGAGAAGGGACCTTTCTAAGCTCAGGGATTGGAACCTATATAGAGGCGGGACCTTTCTAGACTCAGGGATTGGAACCCATGTAGAGAAGGGACCTTTCTAAGCTCAGGGATTGGAACCCAGGTAGAGAAGGTATCTTTCTTGAGTCAGGAATTGGAACCCATGTAGAGAAGGGACCTTTCTTGGCTCAGGGATTGGAACCCACAAAGAGAAGGGACCTTTCCTGGCTCAGGAATTGGAACCCACATAGAGAAGGGACCTTTCTAAGCTCAGGGATTGGAACCCATGTAGAGAAGGTACCTTTCTAAGCTCAGGGATTGGAACCCATGTAGAGAAGGGACCTTTCTAAACTCAGGGATTGGAACCTATATAGAGGCGGAACCTTTCTAGACTCAGGGATTGGAACCCACGTAGAGAAGGTACCTTTCTTGGCTCAGGAATTGGAACCCATGTAGTGAAGGGACCTTTCTAAGCTCAGGGATTGGAACCCACATAGAGAAGGGACCTTTCTAAGTTCAGGGATTGGAGCCCATGTAGAGAAGGTACCGTTCTAAGCTCAGGAATTGGAACCCATGTAGAGAAGGTACCTTTCTAAGCTCAGGAATTGGAACCCACAAAGAGAAGGGACCTTTCCTGGCTCAGGGATTGGAACCCATGTAGAGAAGGGACCTTTCTTGGCTCAAGGAATGGAACCCATGTAGAGAAGGGACCTTTCTAAGTTCAGGGATTGGAGCCCATGTAGAGAAGGTACCTTTCTTGACTCAGGAATTGGAACCCATGTAGAGAAGGTACCTTTCTAAGCTCAGGAATTGGAACCCACAAAGAGAAGGGACCTTTCCTGGCTCAGGAATTGGAACCCACATAGAGAAGGGACCTTTCTAAGCTC
>NW_025349072.1:0-4984 GCF_016433145.1 Gracilinanus agilis
GAAGAAAGAAAGGAAGAAAGAAAGGAAGAAAGAAACTATGATTATGATGAAGGAAGAGAAGCATCATTAGACACATGAACTAATGAAAAGTGAAGCAGGATGAAGGAAAAAGATATGCACAGCAACTTATAAAATATAATTGAAAAAGCCAACGATGACAAAAACAAGTGAAACTAAATGCTGAGAAATGTAAATGATCAAACTTGAATATAGATGACAGATATAAAAAGTCACTTTCAATACCCAAAAAAAGTTAAAGTGGGGATTCAGGATGACTGAATTGGTGTGCATATGTCATGTGTCTTTGCTATATTTCCACTAAATGGTGTTTATTATTTTCACTTGTATCACTAGCTCCTTAGTCTGGCCCATAGTAGGTGCTACCTTAATATTTGATTGATTGACGAAAAGTGAGGCTTTGTCTGTTTTCTTTGAAATCCAATACCCCTCTGTATTCCACTTCCCCTAATAATTTTGAAGTCAACCCATTTAAGGAATCACAGTGTTTCAATGTATTTAACACCCACATCATTCTTATAAACTCTCCTTTTCAGGAAATATTACACTTGTCTCCACTAGTATTCTTTGGCAAAAATTGAGGATAACTTTAGTCTTGTTCTTAATGGTTATAGTTATACCATCTCAGCAACGTAAGATTATTTAGCATGCACATACCTCTAATCTGTCAAAATAGGCATGTGTAAGGTGACATTCTGGTTTTGTGGCCAGCAAGATATGATAATGAACTTAAATAACATTGAATTTTTTGTAAAGAAACATGAGAAATAAATTTGAGCTGGAGGTACTGAGGTTGACTATTTTATTATAATGGAGTATGCACATCATCTGTCATTTTTCATTATATTTGGATGGAAGCAATTAGGCAAATTTCTGTGATACAAAAGCCCTTTTCCTTTTTCTTTTTCTTGTACAAAAAATAACATATCCCTCATGAGAACTCCTTTGATCATGGAGTGAAGGCAGTGTGAAACTTTTGTGATTAGGAGGACTCCATGAGTGTAGTGTTTAAATTCAAAGATAGAAACCCCAGAAAGAAATAGATATAATCCCAAAGGCACATTCTAATTGCAAACTCTTCTCAATTTACAAATGCAGAAAGTGAAAAAATGCTCTTTAAAGTCTCTAATATATCCTATGGCAATAATAACTTGCATTCATATTCATAAATATGCTTCATTTTAAAGGATACTGAAGCCTTTCATTAGATGTTGAGGACCGAGCTAATGTCATGGTGATACACACCTGTAGTTTCTATGATTCAAGGAACTATACAAAGAACCAAAAGCTTAAACCTCCAAATTATCCCCTCAAGGTAGATTTCAATTTCAGGACAACAAAAATGTGACTATTGGATGCGGAATTATAAGCTACATTGAATTAGGGGTAAAATGTATAACTGTAGTTTATAATAATATAGCTGCAGACCTATTTAACCTATTTTGCTTGAAACACTATGAACCATTTTTTTCTTCTTTTTTCTGTTCATTTTGTATCTCTAATGTGAAAAAAAATCAATGCATTTCAGCAAGCATTTATTATATGACATATATGCTGAGAAAAAGGATGGCAGAGTGAATTAGAGAGCTGGTTATATATCCCAAGGGGACCTAGGTTCAAGTCCTACCCTTCCATTACTTCCTATCCCCATATATACTGACTATATGTACCTGTGCAATTCACCTAAATTCTCTATGTCTTCAAGATTATACATTGCAGAGACCATACTTAATCTGCATGGGTAAAAGTAATTTCTTTATTGGATCTTTCCTACCCCAACGAAATCACAGTTCTAATCTTCCCTAAAATTCTTATGCACCAGCAGGTCAGCAACACATTTAATTATTTATTAATTGCTCATTATGAGACAGGTATTGTGCTAAACACTGGGGATACAAATACAAGCAAATTGAAAAGGAGCTTCTGCCTTCAAAGAGCTTCCATTCCAATGTGTTATCTAAAGAAAATATATAAAAGAAAGATGAAGTGGGGTTTGGGGGAGATGGATGATAGTCTTAGGGAAAGGGTGATGGACTCTGAAGGAATTCAGAAGCATGGTCTGGAAGGTCATGACTGCCCCGAGGCCACCTCCAAAATGAAGGAACTTTGAAATTAGATGTGGATTTTAAAATTAACATACAAGAACTAAGTATTATATTTTATAAATTTTTATTACTAATAAACTAACAAAAAAAGGTAACTAAAAAGGTACTAACCCAGCCCACTCTGGAGGGCAAAAGAGGAAGAGGGAGAGTTACAGCAAACTATATACAAACAACGTAAGGACACACATATAGGAAAGGCAAAAGGAATTATGGGTAATACAGAAAGGAATTTTGGGTAATGTCATTTTAGGGGTTCAAAATTTTCTAACTATACATTGAAAAGGGGCCCAGCATGGCTGAGGGATGTTCCAGGGTGAGAAATCTCCAGCCATTGAGCAAAGTTTAACTGAGAAGACATCAGAGTCATGGTGGCAAGGTAGGGAAAGAATCAGAAGCAAAAAGCCAAGAGTGGTCTGAAATGTGATGAGTGCTATCATGTGATGGACCCCACATCTTTACTATTCACAATGAGTTTAGCTATTGCAGAAGAAGGACATTCAAATGAGAATAATCAATGAGGAAACCTTGAGTTGACTCAATCTACTGAATCCTATCTGTGGCAATCAAAGAGGCAAGCTCTTGATACTCAAAAATGAAATAATCCTGGCCCTTTAATAATTTACCTTCTGCTTGTGGGAGACAATACACAAACAGATGAATGCAAAATACATAGAAAGTAGATTTATTACATTTGAAAGTTTAAGAACCCTTGAAGTTTCAAAATCTATGTAAAGGAAAGATGCCATATGACTGAAATAAAAAAAATATTAAAAACAACAACAAACTATTGTCAACTTTCAGAAATGTTTAACTACTGAAAATTCTAATTGCCTGATTCAGTATGCTCATCTTTTATATAATCCAGTCTATAACTTCTGCAGTCATTTAAAAGTGATGAGATACCAGTAATGAACCCAGGAGGCTATACTCCCTGTGTGGAGGTATACATGCCACTTGAATAAAGTTCCACTTCCCTTCTATGACTTTTTTTAGGTACATTCTATAATCTTCTTCCAAAAGTTATATTTCTTGAAAAGTTCTCAATCTTAACTTAATCTTACCTCATTCTATTGTTCTGTGTTGGGCCTTCTTAAAATTAGAAAGTTATAACCTAACAATAAAACCTTTTCCTTTCATCCAACATTAAAATTGAAGGATTAAAAGGAAAACCACTCTGCCACACAAAGGTGAATACGTTTTGTCTCCCATTCTCCTAACAAAGAGAGTATACCGCAGACATGGAGAATTGTCACAATGTTTGTCAGGTTCTGTTTTAAAGAGTTACCATAATTTCTTTATCAATAATTGGGTAATATTCACCGGGTTTCTCCTCTCTGTAAATCATCATGTTACCAAGGACTTTTATCTTAGATCAGGCTTTACAGCTTCCACTTGAAGGATATCCTCATTTTTTATTCATTTCCTTTAGGAAATACAATATATAATGAGAGAAACATCTGCTTGTAGATTATTTAAAATATTCCTAAGTGTTGAGGCATTAACAAACAATCTAATGGATTTATGATCTCACTGATACAGTATACAGTTGTTTGTGATACATAAATATATATGTGCACATGCACATATCTATACATTTATCATAAGTATTGCATATGTATATATGTATATTTGTATATACACACAAGGTCCTACTCGAGAACCTTTGCAGGCAGTAGAAGGACTCCTCATGGATCTCTTTATTCTCCAACAATAAAGCTCACTCTTGGTTAAAAATCATAGCAACAGAAGGGAGGTGAAAGTTTCACCTGGTCAGAGAAGCAATAATGCAAGTTAAAATGGTTTGTATCTCCAAATGTTGGATGATCCCAGGATTTCTTGGGAAATTATCCAAACAAAATCTAAGTGACTTGTGTCGTGTCTATCTTACCTACAGTCTTGTTCTTCACACACACACAAACCTCCTGTTTCTCAACCTCCTCCCCCTCCTTGCTCTCACCTAAATGAATTCCTTATTGATATAGGTCTTTGTTGTTCTTCAGAGAGCCTGGTAAAAGCCCTCCACATTGGGGTATTATCTCATGTGTTGCAGATTGTAACCACTCCATGCCTACTCATTTTGTGCAATTCTTCCCTCCCCCAAATTTGCAACAGGTGGAAATGTCCACCATAGTGGAGGTTTTCTTCTTTTTCTGTTAAGAACATGAGAACAGTAAAGTACACCATTCATTATTCTCATCACATTATCAGTCCAACTTCTTTTGTGATTTTATGATGACACCCTTTATGCCACTTCCTCCTTTCCAATCCTTACTTCTTGTGGGTTGCAGCCAATTTAACCTTACCATCTTACCATGTGCCTCATCCTTTCCCTCTGAGTAGTACTTATTTGTGGTCTCAGATAATATGCCTTTTCATAACACAGCCATATGAGATTGGTAGGATAATGGCCTTAAAACAGTCTTTGTATCAGGGAGAATTTTTAAAAAATTATTTTCTTTAACTCTCTGTTTTAGAATTGATAATAATTATCATTTCTGAGTTAGAAAAACAGTAAGGGCTAGGCAATTGGGATTAAGCGACTTACCCAGAGTCACACAGCTAGGAAGTGTATCAGATCAAATTTGAACTCAGAATCTCCCATCTTCAGACTGGTCCTCTCTTTAATGAGATCTCTTAATAAACTTTACATCTTGCCTTCCTTCTTCCTATTTTATTTTGAGTTCCAATTCATAGTCTATTTGAAATATTATGAATGTGCATGCATGTACACACACATCTTTTATATCTATCTCTAAACATTGGAGAAGAGAGAGAGAGAGACAGAGAGAGAGAGAGAGAGAGAGCGAGAGAGAGAGACAGAGAGACAGAGAGACAGAGAGACAGAGAGAGACAGAGACAGA
>NW_025349073.1:0-5812 GCF_016433145.1 Gracilinanus agilis
GGGAAGGGAAGGGAAGGGAAGGGAAGGGAAGGGAAGGGAATTTAAAAACAATATTATTAGTTACTATATTCTATATTATAGAATCAAAGGTTGTAAGATCTTAGGACTAATCGGAAGGGATTTAAAAGACAAAAATGGTCAATATACCTCTGGAAAAGATTAATAAATGTCCATGGCTCCCTATCACCTCCAGGATAAAATATAAAACTCTCAGTTCTGAGAATTTTCTCTGGATGTCTCCCATTTCTGGAGTTCTCCCTTCCCACTTCTAGATTCCCTGACTTCCTTCATGTCCCAGAGAAAATATGAGTTTGTATAGGAAGCCTTCCCCAATCCTTCTTGATTCTAGTGGCTTTTCTCTTAAGAGTACTTAATAATGTATAATGGTGAACCTTATGGTCAATAAACATTTACAATTTGATGATGGCATTACAAATGGTTATATTTCACAGTTTATGTGTCTTAACATAAGTATACTTAGTTTAATTTTCATTAAATTTCTACTTTATGCCTCATTCTGTCATTGAGGCAAAACTTGGTTCTATTAGATTGTACCAATGAAACACAAGCTCTGGAGAGTCCTATCTGCCACTCAGGAAAAAGTTTTGTGGGGACAAGCCTTATATTCTGTCATCCAAAAACCAGGCTAACTAAGAAAGTAGATCATACCAGAACTGGATCACAAGTAATTCTGAGATGAATTTTCTTTTTGCTATGGCAGCCATTAAGGGATTAGGAAGAGTTACAACGTGTATTGAAGGAGGAAGTAGCCATACTGATGAAATCATGGATCCATCAAAGCAAAGGTATACAAAAACTTGGACTACAGAAATTCCAACAAAAACAATTTAAATCAGGTAACTGTGGTTTAAATTACAGACTTTTAGGTCCCCTTGAGTACATTTTTCAAGAAATGTGTTCCCCATTACCTCACACACTCTGTGTGTTCCAATGAGTGTGTTCTTCCATGTGTTTATTTAGTTTTGAGTCATTACTTCTACTGCCTTTCTGTATTTCTTCCTCTCTCTTAGTCCAAAATGATCTACTCATTTCAGAAAGCCAGTGGCTTTCACAGAGTGCTAGGAAATAAAATTAGTGCATGAGAAGAGAATTTCATATTAGTTAACTGTAGATTAAGGACCTTGATGGAAATTTTTTTTAGTATATTCCATTCCAAAGAGTTGTCATCATTGCTTCTCTTTTAAACATTTAAGTCAAGTCACAAATATTAAAAAAGACAGAAACAAAAAAGTCATGTATAATACCTACATAGTTTGAAATATTTTATCAAAGTTTCATTTAAATGATTTGTAAAGTTTTCCTTGCATTCTAAGTTTGTCCCTCTCATACTTCCCCACCCTTTGCTTACCCTTCCCTCTTTGCCAGAAGTCCATTATTGTGATTGAAGTTTTTACACAGTTGGGGAGGGCAGGGAAGATTTTTTTTTCAGCAAGGGTGTGGTGTCTGGTACTGGATACGCAGCAAGGTATTGAGAAAAACCAGGAAAATTCCGATTTGCATTTGTTGATCTTGGGTTTTCAGGCCAGAAATGTGCAACCAAGTCCAGACATCCAGCTTCTCCTGAACTCCATTTATCTGGAAAGCTATAAGCAACACTACTGTCCTCACCTACCATAGCAACCATAAGATCTATCCAGCAGCTACTACATGTAAAATATCATAGTTGGGAACTTCCAACTTGATAATCAAATACAACCCAAAGTGAAGAGAATCCCTACTGCAATAAACTCATCAAATGTCCTTTCAGTCTATACTTGAAGATCTTCAATGTAAGGGAATCCATTACCTCCTGCAAGCCTATTCCACTTTTGGATAGCTCTAATTGTTATAGGAAAAGTTTCATGACATGCAGTAGTCTAAATTTGGCTCTTTACAACTTCCACATCCCCCACCACACCTTGTTCCTAGATATACCCTCTCTGGCAAAACAGAATAAGTTTTATCCTTCTTATATATGACATCCTTTCAAATTCTTAAAGAGCGAATGAAGCATTTTAAGCATCATCTATGTGAAAAACACCATGCTAAGTGCTAGGGATGCAAAGAGAAAAGTAAGATGATCTCTGCTCTCAAGGAGTTCACATTCTAAAGCGGGGGACAACATATATTGAAGATTTCAACTAAAATTCAAATGGAAAAGTTCCATGGTCCTTAAGCTGCAATAGCAAAGTAGATGGTTATGCCTGTTCTTTAATGTCATTTCTGCTGAAACAATTATATCCATTTCTGATGTTGAAACATTTGACAGTGCCACAGATTTTGGTGATAAGAACTTTCATTTTTGAATTTTTTTTTAAATGTCAATGTAGGACCTATAAACAACAACTGTCAATCAACTACCACCAACAGGCAGATAGGCAAGGTAGCTCTAGAAATGGCAACACACAGGTTCCACTTCCAGTCCAGTTCTCACAACCATCATGTCTTCCCTGACCCATCTCTTCTCCAAGCATTGCCAGTTCCTTTTAATTATTCTCATAGGATATAGTTTCAAGGTTCTAATTGCCTTTTCTGGACATACTCCTAGTTACCAATGTCCAACCTAAAATTTGGGCTAGACAACAGAATACAATACTCCATATAGGTTATCACCTCCATATTCTTAGGGGAAATGCCTCTCATAATGAGTTCAGTATACTATTAGACTTGGAAATTACCACATGACATTGTTGATTCATATTGATATTTATATGATTTAATATGATTCATATTATACTCTAGTAAGTCCCAAGACTTTCTTCAGATGAAGTGTTATCTAGTCATCTCATCATCTTGTATGGGAAATGAATTTCTTGAACCTAAATGTCAAACTTTGAACATGTCTCTATTAAGTAGCATAATTTTAGATTCAGCCCAATTCTCTAGCCTATCAAAATCTTTTTTAATCCTGCCTCTGCCTTCTACTATATCAGGTACTTATCCATTGAATCCATCAATAAATCACTGCCACCCAAATAGAATTAACTATCAAGATTCTACACCCTGATAGGTTTATCAAATGAGAATAAATCATTTGAACCTATCATTCAATGAAAGGGCATTAAACTAAGAGGAGTAACATTAATTTGGAAAGGAATATAAAACTTCCAGACATTGCATGAAATGAAATTACTACCCAGAAAGTAGGCTGAAAGTGATTCAATTACTTGGCATTTTTCTTAAATATAGTGATATCAAATACTAATTGTTTATGTATATTAGGTTCTGTTTCTGGATTGCTCATTCTATTCCATTGGTTTATTGCTCTATATCTTTTCTATTGGCACATTCTTTCTTATTACTGCCTAATATTGTATTCTGATACATGATAGTACTAGTTCCCCTTTGCTGGGAGTTTTTAATATAGTTCGTATTCATTTTCTTTTTCCAGCTACATGTCTATCAATTTTGTTTTCATTTTATCTATGAAATAGTCTTGTTATTCTGATTGGTATTGCATTTAATCTGTAATTTATTTTGGGAAATGTCTATCATTACTACATTTGTTTGGCCTAAATATAAGTAGAGTATATGTTGCCACTTATCCAGGTCTTTATTTATTTTTAAATAACTTTGAAGCTATCTTTATAAAATCTTTTTGGGTATATTTGATAAACTAATACCCAAATATTCCATACATTTTGTTATTTTAAATATTAGCATACTTCCCATTACTATACTTAAGTAATTACCTCCATTAACTTTTGTTGATTGATTTTATTTGTCTTTTCTAGTTATATAGGCATCTACTTATAAACATACTTAAACTTCATTGCTCTATAAATAATGCTTCAATTTCTTTGCTTATTGCTGTTGCTAAGATTTGAGAAACTACTACCTAGAAGGAATTAATATATACTTATTTATTCAACACTGCTTTTTCATGGAAAAAGTGTTTCTCTATCATATAAAATATTAACTCATGGTTTCAGAGAATTATTCTCATATTACTGAATGAAACTTTTCCTATATTTTCTAATTTGATACATAAATGAGGATTGCATTAATCAAAAACTATATCTAGATCTAATCATGTCCTTGTAGTCTTTATTTTTTCTTGTTATTAAAATATATTATGTGTATCATTTTCCTTTTATTAAATCTGTTTTGTAGCCTATGTCTAAAATTAGCTTAGTTGTGAGATGGATATTTTAAGGCATTGCTATAGTCTGTTACTTTTTTACTTGGGATTTTGCACCATGATCCATAATTATGTTGGTCTATAAAATTTTTCTCACCTTTCTATTCATTGATGTTAAAAAACAGTGCCAAATTGCTTTCTTAGAAGTTGGATGGATAATCTACATGATACAGAACTTATTTGTTCTTTTAAAGTAGGGTAGAATTTTCTGGAGGATCTATTTATATTCAATGTCTTTTTGCAGAGACAATTTAATGTTCCTTCTTATTTCTCCTCCTCAAACTGGTATGGTTGTGTTGCCCATTTCTGGTTTTATTAATTTGGTTATTTTATACTTTTAGAGTTGATCGTGCATTTCTTTTAGGTTCTCAGATATATTAGCATAGAGCTATGCATAGAAATCTCTGATAACTTTATTTTTCCCTTATCTTTATAACCATTATTGTCACCATCATGATGTGATGATCAGCACTGTTAGAGGGATCACTATATCAAGGTAATTACAGAAAAAATAAGAGATACAATCCTTGGCCTCAAAGAGTATGAGTCATCCCAAAACAACTGAATATAAACATATTTGATGAATGAAAAATCATTTACTAAGCACTATGTGTACTTTTTTAAAAAAAGGTTTGGTGCTAATGAATAATGAAGGCAAATTATAGCAAATATTCAATATCTTTATTTTGTAAACATGAAAAAATATGCAGCCAACCTTATTTTTCAGAAGGTACAGAATTATATATTCACAAAAAGAGATCACATAATAATGTACTAGTTATAGATAAGTAATGTTTTTGAACATTTTTCATGTAATACCATGTAAGAACTCAAATGAGAGATCAAGCTGTGTGGAAGTTTGGGAGAGATGAGATTTGGTACAGCTATGAAATACAAGTAGCTCAAGAAATTATCTGTATTGGCTTCAGCTGACCAGGCAGAGCAGCACATCTACAAGGAACAAAGCTGTTTCAGAATAAAAGTATAAGGAAGCTCAAGACTTCTAGGAGAAATGGCAACTGTTAGAATGTTGCAAACCAGCAAGTACAGTATCTAACAGGAAAAGATTTGACTATTAGAAATCTGAGTTCTTTGAACCAAAATCCACTTCAATTACCACCTGGACACATGATGGGGAAGTAGTGTATGTTGAATAATCCAGCTCAGCCAATTCCTCAAAATTGCAACCTTGTACAACCAATTTGTTTAAATACTTGAAGAATCTGGTGTCTCATCAGTATGGGGTCTTCCCTCTATCCACATATATCACAAGCCTTCTACAATTTAGTAGACACTTGATGTGAGTTGTGGGGACTAAAAAATCATTACTCTATGACTAACAAAATAATGAGCCTCTCCAAACTTGGGCTGATCCTAAGACAATCAACACATTAGCCTTTCCAGCCCCAAATGATCTGCCAGGCCTGTGCTCTGGAAAACCTTTCCAGAGCACACAGTTACTTCCATGCCATAATGAGGAATCCAGTCAGAATTTTAGTGAAAGCAAATTTCTCACTGGGAAAGAAAAGAAAAACCAATGTAGTGTAACTATGATGTTAATAGCTTGCAACATCTTAGAGTAAATTATAGGGGAGGGGAGGGGAGAGGAGGGAAAAGAAAAGGAGGGGAGGAGAGGAAAGGGATAAAGGAGGAAAGAGAGAAGGGGAAAGA
>NW_025349074.1:0-1653 GCF_016433145.1 Gracilinanus agilis
GTGGATGAAGTGTACCTAATGTTCAGATTATGATATGCAGTCAGATAGGCAATAATATCCAAGCAACTCATGGCAGAAAAGGATATCCACTGCTATAGAAGGAACTGATGGAGTCTGAATACAGACTGAGGTCTATCATTCTTCACTTTATTTCTTCCATGAATTTTTTTCTAGTGGAAGCAATTTGTCTGCTTTCACAATGTGATGAACATGGAAATATATGTGATATAATTACATATGTACAACATATGTCATATTACATACCATCTTGAGGAAAGAGAGGGATGTGAGGGAGGGAGAGAACACTAATCACAAAATGTCAGAAAATGATTATTGGAAATTGTACCTGACTGTTGTCTGGAAAAGAAAGCAAAAAAAGAAATGAAGAAAGAAAGGAGAGAGAGAGTGAGAGAGAGACAGAGAGAGACAGAGAGAGACAGAGAGAGACAGAGAGAGACAGAGAGAGAGACAGAGAGAGAAAGGAAGGAAGAAAATAGTGTGCTTCTGTGGTGCATGTATGTATATACACACACACATATATATACATGTATTTGGAATGTTTGCCAGATAGAAAAGAGTAGTTGTAAATGGTAATGGCTCAGTCTCATAGAAATAAATTCTTGCTGGCCACATATTGACACTGAAAAACAATATTAATATATTATCTATTTTTCACTGTATTTATATTTTTGTAAAATATTAAGCAATTACATTTTGATGTTCCCTCTGTATGTCAGAGTTTTGCAACTACCTTGAGATTGACACATTTTTTCTGTAAAGTAAACAAACCCATTTCTCAATATTTGAATCAAGTAAACAAAAGTATGCATTTTTTTCCTTTGAAAGTTGATGTGATCATATATTAGATACTGGAATCCATGTAGCTCTTTATATAATTTATCTTATATACTTTGTCACCTCTTTTCCTAGTATATCTTTGATAATGTCTTTTATGCTATTTCTCTGAAGCAATTTTTTGTCTTGTAATATGCTGAAGCCCAGTCAATCTTACCACAATATAGTATGGTTGAAAAAAAACACTGGATTTGAAGTTAGAGACACTGAG
The DNA here is from genome assembly GCF_016433145.1 of Gracilinanus agilis. Taxonomy (NCBI): domain Eukaryota; kingdom Metazoa; phylum Chordata; class Mammalia; order Didelphimorphia; family Didelphidae; genus Gracilinanus; species Gracilinanus agilis. The sequence continues at coordinate 1,067 of NW_025349074.1, forward strand.
TTTGAATCCTAGACCATCCTACTTACCTACCTGTGTTTCCTTGGAAAAGTCATTTAATCTCTCTGGACTTCAGTTTCCTAATATGTGAGGAGAGAATATTGAAATAGGTGGCCTTGTGGGTCTCTTTCAGCTTAAAATTTTTGATTCAGTGATTTAATGACTCCTTATTTTTTATGATATTCAATTATGCTTCTTCAGAGACATTGGTTTTTGAAAACTAATAGTTGTACCATAACAGAAAATGAATAAAATAGATGGCGGTTTGTTTCAAGAAGAAAGAGTAGAAGTTATTAGAAACTTCAATCCCCACTCACTCCCTAAATAACATAGTGTATTTTCCTATTCAATCCTGGACTCAGTTCACTGCCTATGTGAATAATTGGCTTAAAATATATTTTATTAAATTATATCAATTATATGTTAATAAATTAATAATTAATATTACCTGTAATATATTCTAGATAATCATTACTAAATTGTTAACAAAAATAAATAATGAATTAAATATATATTTAAGTAATTGAGTCATATATATATAATCTTGATTGATCTGGACTATTGCTTATCTGACTGCATATCATAATCTG
>NW_025349075.1:0-4401 GCF_016433145.1 Gracilinanus agilis
GGAAGGAAGGAAGGAAGGAAGGAAGGAAGGAATACTCTCATTTTATTTTTTTATTAACTCTTGGAGATAGGTGCTATTATTATCCTCATTTTACAGATAAGGAAACTGAGACACAGAGAGGTTAAGTGCCTTGGTAGTATCTGAAGTTAAATTTAAACTCCAGTCTTCTGATTCCAAGACAAGCATTCTATCCACTAAGCAACCTCAATGCATTTCTTCTCTTAGCTAATTATATAATCTTCACTTGAGGCAAGTCACAAACTGTTACAATCAAATGTAAAATATGAGGGGCCATATTATTTAAATTTCTATGATTAAGAAAAGTTCTTTAATTACAAAAATATATAGTGAATACCTTTGAGTTGGCAATAGCACATGTTCACTGAAGTCAATACATCCATCCATATATTTTTAAAAAGGTATTTTTAAGTTTAAAACCCTTAATCTTCTTAGAATTGATATCAGTTCCAAGGCAACAGAATGTTTAAGGGGTTGGCAATTAGGGTTAAGTGACTTGCTCAGGGTCGCATATATAGGAAGTGTTTGATACCAAATGTAAACCTAGGACATACCATATCTAGGTCTGGCTCTCTACCCAGTGACCCACCTGATTGCCCTCATCTATACATATTTAATATTACTTGAAGGAAAATTAACTGAAGGAAAATATTGCTACCAAATGTATGGTATTATGGTATGGTACTTAACGTTTTATTCAGCATTATAAGTCTATGAAATTGAACCACTAATCTGACATCTGTTATTTCCATTTTTAAGGGAGAAATATTATGATAAATTAAATAAAAGAATTGTAAAGAACATTTAGTAAGTGTTCTCTTCTTAAATATTATAAATAAAAATTAGAAACAAAATATATTGTTAAATTTCATTAAAACTGCCTGTAGTCATATTCAAATTTATCCTGTAATCCAATAAATAATCCAATAAATCCAGAGTCTTCTGTGAACACTGAAAAATGATACTTAAATATATCATTTCTGTGTATTTTTTTATCTGAGATCACTGAGAGAAAAAGTAATTTTTCCCTCTTTTTTAGAGAAGTATGATCTCAAACAGAATTAAAAAAACATTAGGAATAGAAATCTTTCTAAAAAAGATCACAAATTTCTTTGCCTTCTTAAATATAATAATGAAATAATTAACTTCTTTTCTAAAAGACTCAAGGCATAATTACAAATGCTGATTTACTGTAATGCAGTGAGACCATCAGAGGTAACTTTCTCTTAAAGTCAAGTTGTCAGCTATAACTTTACTTGCCACTAACATCACTTTCCCCAAATACTAAACCCACATCTTACCATTTAATTTTTATCAAATGAATAAATGTATGAGTGAAAGCTTCTGTCATCAACTAGACACCCTGTTAATCAAATTAATTAGCATTATGTCTGGAATAAAAATAAATGTTCCCTAAATGTGAAGCTAACTAGATCCTCAAGGTACAATACAATGACATCTATTTTGGTTGTTCACATTTATTTCCCAGTGTTTAGTGTGTTCCAGAGAACTGAGTTTACTAAATAAATGGCAAATAAACAAGGTATAGTTATATACCTTTTTTGTCATTTTTACAGAAAGGCATTTATGATCTTTATGTTTCTCTGCTAGCAAAGTAAACTAAATCATAATTGCTTTCTTTTCTATCCATTAAAAAAAAGAAAATCAATGGCCATATACTGGTAGTTGGCAAAATGATCTCACATAGCTGTGTAAAAAATATATTTTGAATAGTTTGAGGAAATCAAATACTCAACTAAGTCAGTAAAGAAGAAGATTCTATATGACTAACACTATCCTCTTCTCAGGTAAGAGAAGTAGTGCAGCATAGCAGATATAGAGTGGGCCTCAGAGTATGAAAGTCATGGAGTTCAAATGCAACCTCTGACACATTCCAACTTGTGTGACCATGGGCAAGTCATTTTACCTCAATGCCTCTCTGGCAGCTCTCCAAAACTATAAGAGTATCCTACCATGACAAAATTACAGATCCAAAATACTACCCCGCAAAAAAAAAAAAATAATCAAATAACACAGAATATTTATTAAATTCCAGTTTTCACATGAAATGATAATTGGCAGGTAAATAATAAAATACTAAATTCAGGCAATTGGTTTCTATAGGGAAAATTAGGAAGAGGGATATTAAAAGCATTATGCAAGCAAATACATGAGTAATTTTTGACAACTTTTGTTTAATGTTAATGATTTTATACTATCAAGCATTAGAAAATATATGATTACATAGTTAGTGAATAGAAGAAGAAATGCTTCATTATATTTTCCTAAATGTCAAAATGAGATTATCAACAAAAAAATATATAGCACTTTGTGTGCAATAGCAAAAATAAATGTTAGTTTTAACAAAGATACAGCTATAAAAATATTAATAAAAAAAGGACACAATAGATATTTTGAATTTCCATTTAAAGGACAACATAGAGAACTGGTGATTGTGTTTGATATTTATGAACTTTGTATTTATAATGTTTTAGGTACTGAAAGTCTTTCCTCCAGGAATTTATGTCCAATTTAATTCAAGCATTAGGCAACTATTAAGTACCCAGGTAGATGTTGGGAATAGCTACAAAGATGAAAAATAACATTCCCTGAGTTCAAGGAATTAAAATCTAAAAAGTAAACAAGCCAGTACAAGGAAGGATACAAAAGGACAAAGATCTTTTCAAGATAACATGTACTAAGAGAGGATCATTATAAGATTGGAAAAGAGAGAAGATGGTGAGTATTCAGGGAAAATCTTCATGGAAGGTGGCACTGAGCTGGGCCTTGAAAGAAGAAAAGGTTTATGAGGAAGAAGTCTGTTTCAGACTGAGGAGACTGATTATAGCAATATATGGAAATCAGAGAGTGAAAGACTAAATTAGGAAACATACAAACACAGTTTGGCTAGAACACAGACTTGAGTGAAGGAAAATAGAATAAAATCAGGTTGGAAAGATAGGTTAGTCCTAGGAGTGAGGATCATAAGTAGCAGGGTTAGAATAATAACAGCTAGCATTTATATATCACTTTATATCACTCTGTACACATGAGGAAATTGAGGCAGAAAGAGATTAAATGACTTGTCCAGGGTCATAGCTAACAAAGTATCTGAGGCTGAATTTGAACTCATGTCTTCTTGAATCCAGGTCCATTTACTTGTCATAACTATTTTATCCTACAAGGAACTATTAAAGGTTTAGAGATAGGACAGAAACATTAAGAAGAGTGTTTTGATAGAGATGTGAAAGTTGGACTGGAAAAGAAAGAAAATGAAGACAAAAAAAAACCCAATTAATAGATACATTATGTTCTGCTTGGAAATGCTATGAGTCCAAGATGAAACACAATAAATAAGAGCAGAAAAAACAGTGAAGTGGGAGATGTCAGGAAATTTATGTTCTAAGCCTAGTTCTAAGATTAATAAGCCTTGTGATCTGGGTCCCTACAAACTCAGTGAAGGGCCTCAATTACTTCATCTATAAAATAAAGAAAGAGGCCTGTGTTGTCTCAAAGCATCTTTACATCTCTAAAAGCATATTATTCTCTGATTCTATCATTAAAAAAAGTCAAAATTAGTAATGTCTGCCCCTGATCTTTGGCCTAAAACTATACTAATAAGAGAAAAACTTGTAAATTAAAACAAAAATTTCTCATACTTTTAGGTCTTCCTGTTAGTCAAAAGAAAACAATCCAGGCCTAAAACAACAAAAAAGTTTATATTTTGAAAAAAAACAAGTTATATCATAATTGAAATTTTTTACACAATAACTGAACACTTAAAAATGCATGTTGTGGCCTAAATGAAGAAGAGTCCTTAGTAAAAACTACCCAGTGCAAACAAGTGAGGCAGAATATTTATCATCCCTTATTTAAAAAAATCTTTGAGGAATTAAGGTATTGAATAATACAGAGCTAACACAGAAATTCTCTGGCAATGAGCACACCTTAAGGGAAATATGAATAGCCTATCTCTTGAACCTTGGGAATAAAAAGAGGTTTAAATATTTAAATGTCATCAAGACCTAAAAAACAAAGATACGCTAGAAGATTATTATCCCCAGAAGATGTTTGACTCTAAACAAAAGTTCAAGGGGAGTCAAAAGATTGCTTTCTTCTTGGATAAAAGGAATAAAAGTTTCCAAGAACAGTAGCTGAAAATGGTTAATAAAGGATACAAGTCACTGCACCTAGCTAGTTTTTTACATTTTAATTAATCATGGAATAGATATCAGCTTTTAACCAATTTCATGCTAATACTAGTAGGCATTCCTAAATCCAGGGTCCCCTATACAAATGAAATCACTCTTTCGGATTTGCATATATACTAAATATATATATATATATATATATATATATATATATATATATATATGTGTGTGT
>NW_025349076.1:0-2104 GCF_016433145.1 Gracilinanus agilis
TATATATATATCTACATATATATATACATACATACATATATATTTGCCCCATTGCTATAATGACAAAGATTATAATTAATGAACATTTCAAAACCTATAGTCTGTATAGTGTGGTTTCTAAGTCCTAGTAGTAATTGCTAGAAAATCTATATTTTGGGGTAATATTCTCCTCTTATTTATATTATTCTAAGCCTTAAATAAGTCTAGCTGATGGGAAAAATATGAATATTTTTATTTCTATATTTACCTATCTATCTACATATATATGTTTATTATAGCATTATTAAGTAAAAAGAGATGAATTCAGGCTTGGCAAGCCTTCTACTTAAATCCTTATCCTGGCACATATTTGGAAACTGCGAATGGACAACATATTTAACCTCTCAATATCCCAGGTGTCTCTTGAAGACTCCAAGTTACAGAGGAAACAATAATCTGCAACAATGAAAGGACTTTCTATACTAAATTCCCTAACATTGATGTAAATACTATTCTGTCTCCATATTCCCATTCCCCAATTCAAAAGATGTTTTTTATTTTGTTAGCTACACAATAATAAGTCTCTATTATTTTCTACACAAATACAGTTCTGAGAGGATCTTCTTTTCCTAGCTTGAATATTAACTCCAAAGATTCAGTTTGCAAACCTCCCCCCTCCCTATATCCCCATGTCATGTCCATCTTGTGTGACTCTGGTCTGTGCTTGAGAGGGGAAGAAAAGCCACCTCTTAAAACTTTGAAAGTAATAATGCAATTTCCATTATAAGAAGCTATATGCAAATACCCTAACAAATGAGAATTTGGAAAAATAAATGATTGTTTTTCCAGTAATTTTTATTTAATGATGGCTAATGTCTTTTTGACAAAAAAAATCTGTCAATGATAACGTAATAATTAGTAAATGGGTAAATTGTTATTTATGTGTTAGAGGGGAGTGATGAAAATGGAAATCTCTAGTTACTAGTAATTAAAAAAGTGATTTAAAAAAACACAAAAAGAGATCAGAACAAAGAAAAACTGTCTGGTTTATGTTAGAAATTAATTGTCAAAAGTTGCATCTCTATGTAATTGGAAAAAATAAATTTTAATTTAAAAAATTCATATAAAATAAATGATAGATAGATGCTATATTATATACAGTAAATTTAAACAAATGTGTTAAAATATCATCTCCCATAAAAGTATAAGAAAAGAAAGGACTCCCTCCACAACTTAAACAGAGAAAAAAAATTTTCTTCCACTTTATCACCTGATGCCTTTGAAGCTAAAGTTCTGGCCTAAGCACTTCTTGGACAAGGAAACAAATGACCCCCCTGTTAGATCCCACCAGCAGTTTGCTAAGCAGCTTATCATACAATTTAAAATTTTTGCTTGCAAGAGTAGATGAATAGGAAACCAAGGTCAGAGTGGATTAACTGTAAGCAAAAAAAAAAAAAAAAAAAAAGAAAAGAAAAAAAAACAGTCACATTTAGAAAAAATCTTTGTAAGTGCCTCAAAGCAAAGGAGAAAGTTATATAAGCACATTATGGCTCTTTTTTTTCTTTTTTTACTTTTCCTCTTTTGCCTTCTATGAAAACTATTTAAACTCAAAGAATTAAATTGCAATTGTTCAGGAATTCCTATGCATCCTGAGGTTTGTTCCTCTCAATCAGCCCTTTATGCCTCTCAGTAGAGGCCGGATGTTTGCAGTGGCTGGCAGCTGCTGTCCAAGCCCCAGCTAACAGCTGATAGACTGGCAGTTGTACATTGAAAGAGTGAAGCTCAGAGCCTGGGAAAGGTCCTCATACTGAATGCTCCCAGTCCTGCTGGGTAATTAGCTTACTACATGCAAGATTAGAAAACTAGTCTTGAAGATACTTCATCTGACCTGCTTTTCAAAAGTCATTAGAAATTAGAAACGGTTACATTTATTTGCAAAAAAAAAAAAAGTAGAGTTTCTATGAATGAGTTTTATTGCTGTATTTGTTGAAGTAAAATAAGCAGTTAGAAAGGTAGAGTGAGTTACAGATTTGGGGGAAAAAAGGGGGAAAAATCTCCAGTGGAATATCTTTCTGCTTTCTGTCCCCACCCACCCATGAAGTCTTTTTCATTTTAAATGTAAGAG
>NW_025349077.1:0-6943 GCF_016433145.1 Gracilinanus agilis
CCATCTCAAACATCACCAGTTGTAAAAATGAGGGATGGAGAGTAAACTTTTCCTGTCCAATCTTCTCTCTCCCTAGATATCAGCACTCTTTACTTCTCTCTATTACTCTGTGTGTTTCATGTGAACTTTCTATATACAAACTTGTTTACGAGTCTATTCTTCAGTGATGTTTAATAAGTTATTCATTGGCAGAAATTGTTTCTTTGTATGTCCAGCACCTAGCACGATGCCTGGCATATAGTAGATGGTTAATGAAGGTTTCGTATACTGAATTATATTGCAATTCATTAGACTGAATTGAACTGAATCGAATTGGATTGAACCGAATTTCAGTAAATTGAATTATAGTATATCATTATGTATGAAGGACGTGCTCAACCATATGAGAACTAGTCATGCCTTAACAGCCTTTCAGAATTGTATAGCAAGTTCCTAGGTACTCCTCAGGGGTATATAAGTTATACATATGCTAAGAAAAAATTAACAGCTTCTTTCCCCTACTCAAATTATTACCTTGGAAGGAAATCCAGTGCCAAAAAAAGAGCCCAGAATGACTTAATATATGTCTGAAAGTGTGCAACTAATGATTAAGTGTTTAGGTCATAAAGGTACCAATTAGCTGTCCTGGAAAAAGGCCTAACTTAGTGCCATGCAATAGCTCAAAGACTAGGGGAACCTGGCTCAATAACTCTTGTGATGTGAACTCTGGGAAGCATACTAAATCACTCTCATCAAGATGTATGCCAATAAGGGTTTTCCACCTTTATCCTAGAATCTCATTTAGGAGACTACCCTTATTCAGTATTGCATTCACACTCCAATAGAGATGGATGCAGACATGCTAAAACCTGGAAAGAAAAGTAGGCATCACGTGGTCCACCTTCATCATTTGACTGATATGGAGACCAAGGCCAAGAGAAAGAAAAGAATTTCCTTTTTTTTTTCTTAAACAGGGTTTGCAAAGCCAATTTTTTCCATCAGGCAGCTCTGCTCCAGGGATGTGAAATCCTTGTGGAGCCCTCTGCCTGGATGCTCTGCCAGGATTGGAAGTGACTTCCTTTTCACCTTGCAATGCCCTTGTGGCAAATAGCTCTGCTCACATTCTTCAAACAGTGGGGAGCTTTGCAATGTTTCCAGCACTCATTGCAAAACACATTATGAAGCAGGATTTTTAGGACAAGAAGGGCTCGGTCACTAGCAGATGATGCTGGTAAGGCCGAAGAGTGACAGGAAGAGAGAACTAAGGAGAAGGGCAGCAAGCAACAGACTTTCCACAGAACTTTACCTACTCTGTTCCTAGAAACTGGCATCATTAGTATAAGGAACTGTTGGCAAACAGCCCAGTGGGAGAGAATAGAAGCTCTGATTTCTGAGGATTGAATTGGCACCTTATTTTGCAAGAAAAGAAGTAGTACCAGTTACATTTCAGGGTGCAGAGGTGTTCCATTCCCTAAAAGCAGGAAATCCAAAATGGTACTCAGAGCCAACTCCACTTCCAGAAAGTGTACTGCTTCTCTCCCTAATTGAAAATGACAGAGGCAATCCTGAGCTAAAAGCAGAGAATCAGGAGGGACCAAGGAAAATGTCTACGTCACCTCCTACCTGAAAAGTAATTATTGTGAGCCACCTGAAAAAGAGATGATCTAGCCTTCATTTGGCGACCACCAGTAAGGGGAGAGGTCACTATTTCCCAAGGCGAATCATCCTACTTTTGGATAGCTGTACTTGTCAGAAATTTTTTATTTTTATTTATTTTTAAAATATTCATATAGTGTATGTTTTTATTTTGATTTTAAGCTCAAGTTTGACTCTTTTAGCATTAAAGTTTAAGCTTGTTTGTCTCTTAACATTAATGCTTAAGCTTAAGTTTGTCTCTTCTAACATTAACATTTGTCTCATTTTAACATTTTAACATAATTTAACATTAACATGATCTTAATTGAATCTTTGGGACTAAACAATGTGATATTAAATGACTGATGTTTATTAAGTGCCTTCCATGTACCAGACATTTTGCTAAGCACTGGGGATATAAATAAGAAAAAGAAACACACTCCCTCCCTACAAGGAGTTTATAATCTATTGCAAAGGCAATACACAAAAGGGAGTTGAAAAGGGAGCATAAAGAAGGAATGCCAGAGCATACGGGCATGGAGGCAAAAGAAGATGATGGTGTAATTGAAACCAAGCAGAGCAGTTGATGGAAGGTAAAGAATGATGACATTTTGAGCCCCACCCCCATAGGGGGAGATAAAGGAGTTTTTGCTCTGCTCTCCAACCACAGAAGCAGATGCAAACAAGGGAATTATATTATGCAACTAGAAAAGTAGAAGCTTTCCCATGATGACAAATTTCCTGGTGCTGAGCTTATTCTGGAACATAGTAAAGAATCTTATGATGAAAATGAAGCCAAGCAGAGCAATTCATGGCAAATGAAGAGATGACTCAGAAAGTAGACCAACAGCTCAAATATAGATCCCCTTCTACAATGGGCTTTATTTTATGTGAAGGTAGACATCACATTCTCAGTTTAAACAAATCAAGTTCTTTTCATTATTCTTCCAATGGGATGGATTCAAGACCATTCACCATTTTGACTACACTTCTCTAGAAACTCTTTAGCTTCTAAGTGTTGAAAATTAAATATGGCACCCAGAGCTGAATGCAAAAATCCAAATGTGGGCTGACCAAGATATAATACAATATAATGATTATCCACCTGACTCTTGAAATCTATGCCTTAATAATTTATCCTAAGGTCACATGATCTTGCCTCTTTGCTGTTTCAGCTATTCTGACTGCCTTCTTGAGCTTGGGTTCCACTTAGACTTTCAGATCATGCTCAGAGAAGCTGCTGTCCAGTCAGGCTACTCTCTCCTTATATATGTGCAAATTGATTAATTAAACATAGAATGGAAGACTTTGTTTTTGTCCCTATAAAACCCAAGTCAATGAATTAGTAGTTACTATGTCAATTGTAGAGATTAAAAATTAATATCCAATACTCCAAGTATTATATTTAATAAGATTTATTAATAATAACTAAAATAAAAAGCTAGAGCAAAAAGGGTGCTAACCCAGTCATGGTCACAAGAGGAGAGAGTGAAAGCGTGGGTTTCCAGCAAACTTATAAACATCACATGAAGATTCTACATGCATAAAGGGAAAACCATTCTGGGTAATATAGCTCAGGGGTTCAAGATTTTCTAATTATACACTACTATATACCAGACACTGTATTAAATGCTAAGGCTAAAAAGAAAAGCAAAAGACAGATCCTGCTCCAAGGAGCTCACAATCTAAGGGTTCAAATGTCAGAAATAATCAATTCAGTTAATAATGTCAAATATTCGGACAATGCAAATTAAGAAAATCAACCACATTACTTCTCTGAAACACAAGTAGTTTACCTGAATGGACTCACCAGACCAGTCAAAATGTCCAATTCAATAGCCTTCTCCATATGGTTATCCACCTGGGAAACCACAAGCTACCATCTTGCCCAAGGAGCATGAGCTCTCACAGTACAAATAAAGTAAGAGAAACTGACCACAGAGCCTTTGAAATGTCAAAGTGATAACTGTAAAATCAATAAGATGTTCCATGAACTTCTAAAGTAATGAATAAACTAAAGAGGGAGGGGGGCAGCGAAAGGCTCTTGAATGGGTAGAAGCCCCGGGAGCATTCAGTATAGACTCGAGTCTTGAATCTCTGGCTAGAGAAGGGCAAATCAAGTAAATAGGAGTTGAATCTGGAAGGATAAGGATGCATAAATCATTCCTCTGATGAAAACTGGGAAGCCTCAAAGACTGACAACACCAATGAGCATAGTTATTCATTATGGAAATGAGAAATGACTGCCTTGACAGTCTAATTGATATGAGTCCAAGAAGGTAAACAAGAGACAGTCAAGACAGGCTCATAGAGATGGGGAGCAAACAGTGAAGAGATGAGGCACAGATAAAATGAAATTATCAGCTAAGAACCTAAAATTAGGAGATCTTATTTCCTGCTGGAGGTCACATCAAAGAAATTAAAGATCCAGAAAGGATCTTAAATCAGAAATGATCATAGAGTGGCTTTTCTGACCATATTCCCAGTAACTCTGCAGATCTGCATAAGAATTAACTCAAAACATCAGAAAGTCTATGCATATGGAAAATAATCCCTCTCATTCATTTTGACTGATTCCTTCACAAAGCTTTCCACAAATTCCATCCCTCTAGTACTAGATGTTTAATTAATATTTAATAAATATTTCTTGAATGGATTTTTCATAGATGCCTCCCCTGCTATCATTCTGAGGACCTTACTCTATTTCATTTAATATTTCTTGAAAATCAATGCAGTTCTCCTCAAGCATCCATCTGTTATTCCTCATTCTTAATACACAGCCAGTCTTTTGAAGTACAAAACATTCTTAATGCTATCTTTTATGCCACTTGTGTCATATACACATGGTTGTTTTAATATCAAAAAGAAGCATGCATTTTATTTAGTTCCTTTAATTCTCCATCATGAGTAAGAATTGTTTTGTTTTGTTTTGTCTCAAAGAGAATCACTAAGAGATATATAGGGGTTGATGCCCTTCCCTTAGAAGAGGAAATTTCCCCCCTAACCTCTCTGCCTTCCAAAAACTTTCTCCTCTTTCAAGACTTAGTTCAAGGATTGCCTCCTCCCTGAAACCCCCCAAAAGGAAGCTCTCCCTATTAAGTTCCTCCTTCTCTTGGCACCTGCCTTATACATTTATATTCTAGTTTGTATTGCAATGACAAATTCATATCTTCTCTTCATTGTTATATTAAAAGGTCTTTGAAGGCAAGTACAATTTTTTGTTTATTAATCTTCTATCTGTGCATCTAGTTGGCATTTTATAAATGTGATGAATGAGTGAATACAATGATCTGGATATGAATTTTCCAATTTTGATTTTATTAAGCTGTTTAAGAGGCAATGGTTATGTAAATTTTAATAGTTATATAAATTATAAACAAATAATTATACAAAATTTAATATTTGCAAAAAAAATTTGCAAAAACTTCAGATCGTCACAAAAATCCTGCAAAGAAGGTAAATGAGGGAACTGAGAGTGGGATGATTGGTAAAGATTAAAAGAGCTGGTAAGGTTTTCATGACTCTCTCCAGTGTGCCACCTAGCTGCCAGGTAATTCTAATCCTATTTTCCTAACTTTGATAAAGGAAGCACTTGGCAGGCTACAGCACAATGTCATATTTTCCATCATTGTGTCTGAAAATCCATTCAGTGTAGTCAGAGTTTAGATCTAAATCACAGGGACTGATTGATAGAGAAGAAGTTGAGGCTTAATAGATGGAAGAGCTCAATTTGGTGATTAATTTCTCTAACTGAGAAGCCACTCAAGAAGGCAGAACCCTTGAAAATCATGGGTAGGAAGTCATAGGACAACTTGAGGAAAAAAAGGAAGAAACAGCATAATTTTCTCATTAAATTGTTAGGGTCCATTTTTGGGTCAGTTAAGTGCACAGAGATAAATGATATGGGTCTATGGAAAGAAAAATAATATCTAGAGACACATCCATCCATTTTACTACCTGGAAGAGATATACTTTGTGAACCACAAATGCTGAATTGGGAGGCACAATGATGGAGTTTTAGAAAGAACATTAGACCTGTAGTGGAGAAACCTAAGTTACACTTCTTCCTTTAGTACTTAATACCTACGGGATCACAGACAAGTTATAATTTCTCTGAAACTCCAATTTCCCCATCTATAGACTGAAGATAAATCACCATCTTTGTCTCCAACAAATGTTGTAAGAGGAAGCCTTTCTAATCTGTGATGAGTTATATGAATGCAAAAGATGGCTAGGGGATTAACTTGGTCAAATAATTTTCAAATGGTAGCTGATTTACCCCCTATAAAGGCTGAGGTGACTGTCAGGAAGTCGGTGGGTTTTTTTTTTCTTTTTAAACTAGTGTAATGGAAAGTTAGGAAGAAGTCTCTTTCTACCTTTGACATGTGAATCATAGAAAGACCAATTATCGTCTTTTGCCCTATTAGAGTAATCTAATCTTTCAGTTGTGTTCAAAGTGATCTCTCTGATTAGGAAAATTGTGCTGAATACATAAAACAACAAAAAATAGAGTTGATTGCTGAGGAGAAGGAGGTGTGGACATTTTAAATCATTTTTTTAAATTAAAAGGTAACATTTACTTGAATTTGTGGTTGTCATTTTGAATACTTTTGCTTAAGGAGAAAATATAAAACATTAAAGTAATGCCTACCACAGTATTAGGGAAGTATTCGAACTATGAACCATGTGCAGTCAGAATAAATGAATGGATAAATGAATGTGTGAGGGATGAATGCATAAATGAAAGTGTGAATGCATTGAATGATTGAAGGTAAGTATTAAGTTCTTACTAAGTACAAAGCTTTGTGCTAAGCCCTGGCAATAAAATACAGACAATCTCTGCTCCCCCAAAGAAGACTGGATTCCAAGCCCAGCTTAATCCCTTCACACTTTAGGTACCTTCATATGGTTACCTGATCCCTTTGATTCTCATTTTCTTCAACTGTACAATAGGAATAATAATCCCAGCCACTATGTGTCTTGAAAGTTTGCTGGATAAATCACTTGATTTCTCCGTTTCCCTCAATTCATACCAAATATATTGTTAGATTCTGTCATTTCTAATTCTAGTTACAAACCCTTCTTTCTATTCCCAGAGCCACCATCCTAGGTTAAGTCCTCACAATGACCCACCCCAATATTAACCCCTTATGACTAATTTCCCTATCTCTAATCTTTCAGCACTCCAACCTTTATCCTGAATATCAGATTAAATGTCCTTTAGTCTAGATTTTGAGATGCTTACTCATGTCAAAAGCCTTCAGTGGAAAATCAAGGGAGAAATTAATAAAATCGAGAGTAAAAGAACTATTGAATTAATAAATAAGAC
>NW_025349078.1:0-5277 GCF_016433145.1 Gracilinanus agilis
TGACCACTAGACATAATCAATAACTGGAATTACACACTGCTGAATCAGAGAAGACTTCATTGAAGAAAATACCTTTTCACTAGTACTTTGAAGGGAAGAAGAGACTTGACAGGTGAGGAGAGGCATGACTGATAATATGCGAATGTCCAAGGTCTCATAGCATATAAGTCTCAGAGGTGGGATTTGAAACTTCCTGCCTCCAAATTCAGAATTTTGTCTATTCAACCACACTACCCTATTATAGTATGAGAATGAGAGCTAGAAGGGACCTTATAGACTAATGAGTCCAGTTCCCTCACTTTACAGATTTTTGTTGTTGTTCAGGCATGTCCGATTCTTCATGACTCCTTTTGGGGTTCTCTTGACAAAGATACTTGGGTGGTTTTCCACTTCCTTCTCCAGAACATTTGACAGATGTGGAAACTGAGGCAAACAGGGTGAAATGACTTGCCCAGGATCTCATTGTTCGTAAGTGTCTAAGGCCAGGTTTGAACTCAGGAAGATGACTCCAGGCTCAGCACTCTATTCTGCAATATCTAGCTGACCTTTACAAATTTTACAGAAGCCTAATGACTTGTACATGGTGACATAGCTTATAAGTTTCTGATAGGGGCCCTGAGCCCAGGTTTTCCTGACTTTCAGTCTAGTAGCCTATCCTCTAAACCCTGATGTCTCTCTATTATATATAATACATGAAGAGGCACCATTCCATTAGGCAGCAATATTTACCGACAAAACCCTGGAAATTCCCCCAGAATAAGAGCTCAATAAAGGTTAAGAAAAAAGGGAAGGGAGAAAAGACTGTGTGTGAACCTCATCTTAGTTCAGTAATTCCATAACCCTCCATGAACACCAGTTCAAGAAAAGCTGGACCCACAGCAAAAGAGGATTTGCAAAAGAAAGAAAAAAAAACTTTATTTCACAGAAAGAAACAGCACAGTTGAGCACTGGTTACAAAATACAATCGCTTCCCCTAGCTTCCACCCTAGGAATATACTGCTGAAAAAGGAGGTATAGTGGGATGGGGAGAAAGGAGAGGAGAGAAACAATAAGAGTATGACAGGTTCTATGTTTGCCATCCCACTCCCAGGGCAAGGACTGGACTTTCCTTCCTCCTCCCCATTGGGTGCTTGTGCTCTCAGCCCGTCAGGTGAGGGACTTCCTTATTCTCCTGAAGTGAAGATTTAGATTTCCCTTTTTCGGGAAGAAACCACCTTCCCATCCACTGACTCCTCCATGTTGATGCGGATTCTGCTGCTGCTGCTACTGCTGCTGCTACCACCACCTCCACTAAGGGAACCTATAGGAAAATGAGAGAGAGAAGGAATGTGAGAGAAAGAGAGACAGAGACAGAGACAGGCAGGAAAGCCCATCTTTCTCCAGTTTCAGGCCAGGTCTTTTGGTCAGATCTGAGAGAACAGGGAGACTCTGAGAGCATCAGCATCCCTGATATGAAACCATTCATTTGTTCACTAAACGTATTTAGAACCTACCCTATATAAGATATTTGGCAAGGGACCGAAGGAAATTCCAATAAGACCGAAGCTCTGCCTTCAGCCATCCCTAAATCTATACATAGGTATAGATGGGATAAAAGGGATGGGATAAACAGATGTCTTGAGAGATGGGCCATTAAAAAAAAAAAAGAATGTGTCTTCTGCATACCATTTTTGAGGTGGGGAACTTAATTGTTACATTTACTAGCACACCATTGGAACAGGTGCTTAACCATTTTGCATCATAGACTTAAAGTTTGGTGAAGCATATGAAACCCTTCTCAGAATAATGTTTTTAAAAGCATAAAATAAAATACAGAGGTCTATAAAAACCATCATATTTTTAAAATATCATAAAAAAACAAACACAGTTATCAAATAATTCAAAAAACAAAGTCGGGGAATCCAGGTTAAGAGTCCCTGGTCTTGATGTCTAACTAGGGAGAAAAAAAACAAACACAGAGTAGGACTGTCACTTCTTTAGTACTGGAAGATCTTCCCTTCTCACTAATAATCATCTAGCCCTACTCCCTTCATTTCAGCCTAGTATCTCTCATTGTGTATGCTATTGGCTTAATAAGTGTTGAATAAATGAATGAATATCTCTCAGTTGGAGAAAAAGGGAATGAATGAGTGAGTGAATGAATGAACAACGTCTCTCACTTGGAAGAGGGGGGATCAGAAGGAGAAATAGAAGCCTATTAGAGAAGAAAATGTAGATCATAGGAGAAGCCACTTCATAATGAAAATAGGCACAAAGATGCCTCCAATGTTCTGCCTCGCGGGCTTCTGGGAAAAAATCCATAGCCATTTCCACATTTCCCCAAACCTCATCCAGCCCTTGCCCAAGCAAGACACGTCAAATGCCTTTACCTTCTCTGGTACTGAAGCCAACCATCCTGGAAAAGAGGAAAGGGGAAGATTTCGTTCAATATATATTATGAACTACTCACTATGAGCAAAGCCCTATGTGAGATCTCCTGGGATAAAGTTCAGTATAGTCACTTTCTTTCAGGATGGCATATTATATTCTTTTTCTGTGAAGTACCTAATGCAAGTATTATTGATCCCATTTTATGGATATGTAAATTGAGGTTCAGACTTGTTAAATGATTTATAGATTCATAAGATTTGGAACTCCAAGGGATAATAGAGAACATTTAACCCAATTCTCCAATTTCATAGTTGAGGAAACAGAGACACAGAGAGATTAAATACTTTTCACACAGCCATAAAGCTAGTATATGTTGGAGTCCAGACTCAAACCCATCAACTGGGGATAAGGACAAGTGGTCATGTCCTACTTACTGGAGTCTACATGGGCAAGAGTGGAGCAAAAGGCATTCCAAACTTTGAGGAAACTTAAATGGCCCAGTCGATAGAGTACTGATCTTAGAGTCAGGAAAACCTGACTTCAAACCCTGCCCTCAGACATTTACTAGCCATGTGATCCTAGGCAAGTCATCTACCTCTCTAGGCCTCGGTTCCCTCATTTGCAAAATGAATGGTTGGGGTTTTGATGGCCTCAAAGATCCCTTCTTACTCTAAGTCTAGAACCTTATGTCTTCATTTCCAATCAGTATGGTGCAGTGGGAAATCTACTGGAAAAGGAGTCAAAAGAAATCTGACTCAGTCCTGGATCTTCCCCGTAAGACATTTTCTTGCTCCTGGCCATAGTTTCCTCATCTATAAATTGAAAGGGTTGGCCAAATCTTTTTAAGTTCCCAGTGCCTTGAGGTCCTAAAACTCTTCTCTCCAAAAGAGTTGGGACCATCCAAACCAGTTCCCTCAATTTAGGCCTCTCTCTAGATGGGATTCTCAAACCCCTCCCCTCTGACGTCCCCGCTTGAAGAAAAAATCAGCACCCCACTGATGGTTCCACCAGGAGTATAGCCTTTTGCCTACTTTGAGTCCTGGCCCTCCAGCAGGTTACGGTAGGTGGCGATCTCCTGCTCCAGCCGGGTCTTGATGTCCAGCAGGATCTGGTACTGCTGGTTCTGACATTCCATCTCATTCCGGAGCTCACTCAGCTGGGCCTCGATGTTGCTGATCAGCCCTTGGATCTGCTGCAGCTGGGTGGCATAGCGGCACTCTGTCTCTGCCAAGGAGCTCTCCAACCCTGCTTTCTGATGAAGCAAAGGAGAGGAAAGCATGAAAAGGGCCTGACTGGTGACCGGGATGCAGGCAAGAGGGAGCTTCGGGAAAGGAGGGGAGGGGGTGCCTACCATGCTGAGCTGAGACTGCAGCTCGATCTCCAGCCCCTGGAGCGTGCGTCTCAGGTCAGTGATCTCCGTCTTGCTAGTCTGGATCATTTCTGTGCTGGAAGCCACCTCTTTGTTCAGTTCTTCAGTCTGCAAGAATCCCACAAAGATGGATAAACCCCATCCCAAGGGTGGCTGCCTGAGGCAGTCTGTTCCCAAAAGACCACCAAGAAGCACTGAAGGTCTCAAGCAGGGGGTCTTGCATATAGATTCACCTTGCTGAAGAACCAGGCCTCAGCTTCTCGCCGATTCTTATCTGCAATGGCTTCATATTGCTCTCGCATCTCAGAAAGCACTCGGGTCAGGTCTACTCCTGGGGCTGCATCCATCTCCACGTTGACCTGGCCCACCATCTGGTTCTGGTATTCTTTCATTTCCTGAAGGGATGGAAAGAAGGACTGAGTGGGCATCCTGCTTCCAGCCCTGGAGGTTAGGAATAGGGAAAGGGAGAATGGATTCTTGGGGCATCTCGCCATCTCATTCATGGACTGGGAGAGAATGTGTTTCTTCCCTCAAAGACAGGGAAGGGGGCCAATCATCGAAGTCTGCAGAGAGGGAAACCGAAACATAGCTGTTTACTCAAGGTTATTTCCCAGTTCAGTGACCCAGCAGTATTGGCCACCTTCATTCCCCATTTATACCTGAGCAAGTCTAGGTATAAATGTCCTGCTTGGACCTAAGAGAACCCTGGCCACCCAAATCTCTCTGTTTGGGCATGCCTTGTGGCGACATTCCTGAAGAGCTGAGCTCTTCCTCCAGGCTGTGGCTGCTGCAAAGAAACACAGCCTGGCTGAGTGAAATGGGACCATTCAGAAACCATCCTGCTGTCCTCGAATTCGAGATCATCCCCTGGATCCCTCCTATGTAGTACTGCACAAGGTGGAAAAGGCTGGGTTAAAGGTCTACTGTTCAAATACTAGTTGTCCCAATTTCTACCTATGTGACTTTGGGCAAGTTGACCTAAGGATCACTAATTCTAAATTCTCTTCCAACTCTAAATCCAAATCTTTGCTCCTATTGGGTGAAGGATTAATTGGCCGCAGGCCATTCTTCTCACTGTCTCTTCCTCTCACCTCCTCATGGTTCTTCTTAAGGTAGGCCATTTCCTCATTCAGGGTCTCAATCTGCATCTCCAGATCAGCCTTGGCCAGGGTCAATTCATCCAGCACCCTGCGCAGGCCATTGATGTCAGCCTCTACACTCTGACGTAGGGCCAACTCATTCTCATACCTGAGAGATTAGAAAAGGTTCAGAGCAGGGAATAATGGGGGAGCTATATTTCTTGGAGGGAAGGGAAAGGAAGAGAAGGAGGAAGAAAGGAAGGAAAGAAGAAGGGGAAAAGGGAGGGAAAGAAGGAGGAATGGAAGAAGGGAGGGAAAGAAGGAAGGGGGGCGAGGGAAGGGAAGGAGGAAGGAAGGAGGGAAAGAAAATGGGAGGGAGGAAGAGAAAGAGGAAGGAAGGGAGAAAGAGGAGGGAAGGAGGGGAAAAGGGAGGAAAAGAAGAAGGAATGGAAAAAGGGA
>NW_025349079.1:0-2089 GCF_016433145.1 Gracilinanus agilis
GAATAATAATGCCTATAACATTTAACTCACTGAGATGTTGTGTGACTCAATGGAGATAATGGATATAAAACTCTTTGCACATTTTAAAGGGCTGCAGAAATGCTGGCTGTTAAGTAAGCTATAGAATGTGCTTATGATTGATTCGTGAGACCTAGGCAGCCACAGGCACGGGAAGAGGGGAGCACATTTGTATTTGCTGGCTTGTAAGTGTTTCTTCCCCATTTCCTGGCAGCTTTGTCACCCCGGATCAGAAATACTCAATGGACAACACTCCCCACACACCCACCCCTTTCAAGAATGCTCTGGAGAAGTATGGACCACTAAAACCTCTGGTATGTGTCCAGTGCTGCAGATTTCTATCCTGCCTTGGGACTAAGATAGTTTTAATTGCCTGGGCTTTTGCCAGACTATTTTTCCTGAATCTAAAATAAAATAGGTTCAGATTTTTCTTAAGGCCTCCCTCAAGGGGGGATCTGGGTGACTCAGTGGATTGAGAGCCAGGCCTAGAGAAGGGAGGTCCTGGATTCAAATGTGGACTCAGAACTTTCTAGCTGTGTGACCCCGGGCAAGTCACTTAACCCCCATTGCCTAGTCCTTTTTGCTCTTCTGCTTCAGAACTGATATGCAGTATTAATTCTAAGATGAAAGGTCAGAGTTTAAAAAAAAAAAAGATATTCCTTGCATTGACATATACAAGTATTTGATGATGAAAACTCTACAAGAGTTGTATTGGAATACGTTGTACCAAAAGTGGACAGTGCCTTCATTAGAGTGGCCTCCAGGTTTTTGCAATCTAAACTCAATCCACCATTTCTAGAATAACCTGAGAAATTTTTTTCAGCTGAAAAAAAAGAGATTTCTTTTTTTCCCCTTTATTTTATTCCAATAGCAACTTTACACATAGGCTTTCCAAAGTTACATGAATTCATATCTCCCTCCCCTCTTTCCTATCCCTTCCCAGAGTTGATAAGCAATTCTGCTGGGTTAGAAAGTTAGAAAAGATGAGTTGGAAAGATGAGATTTTTGCCAGTGCTTGTGTTTGTTTCCAGGATGTATTCCAGTGAAGATGTTATGGATCCCAGGACAAGTACGAGCTCATTGTTCCCCCTTTTTCTTATGTTTCACAACAGTTTCTTTAATTTTCAATGCTTTCAGAAAAATCTTACTGGTCACATCTAGAGAGGAACTGAAATCACAGCAATTTAATTTAAGCATAAATGTACCCTCACGTACTTGGCATCAATATCTTTATTTTTGTGAGCTTCTTGTGATTTCATAGAATTTTAGAGCTGAGGAGACATCTGGACATCATCCAGCCTTAGACCTGTAGGATGAGAAAACAAGGATCTGAAATATCAGGTGAATGGTTCAGTCCAAGAAGTAGGTGGAAGACCAGGAGATGGAATGTTCTAAAAGCAGAAGGACTGGCTTCAGCTTCTCCCTTCCTTTCCTCAGGCCCAGGCCTGGTCCTGTCCAAGGGGTCTGCTCTATGGGGATGTAGCTCTTTTCCTCTCCTAATGTGCTTCTGCCTCTGACCCTGCCCAGCCCCAGACTCCACACCTGGAAGAGGACTTGAAGGAAGTTCTTCGGACCGAGGCAGGTATCGAACTGATCATCGAAGATGACATAAAACCTGAGAAGCAAAAGAGGAAACAAGGAGTGAGTCCATCTTGTCTTGCTGTATTTTAGAAGGAAATGAAGCCCCTTTCCCGTAGCTCTCTGGCTTCCCAGTGTGAGGAGTCCCTGCAGCAGGGACATGAGTGTGTGGGTGAGATGGGTCGGGCAGAGCAATGAGCAGTGACACTCTGGGGTTCATCAAACCCTTCCTCAGAATGAGGGCCCCTCCAGCTTAGAAGGGTGAATGAATCATTAACCACTATTCATTTCTCTTTCCTCTTTATCAAGAACTATTTGGTTATTTTTCTATCCCCAAATGCAGTAGGCAATTAGTAAATGCTTGTTGATGGATAGTCACAAAGTCAGGGCATTTGGATTTTCCCCAAAATGTGATTCTGGGTCTCCTTCGACCTATAGAGTTCTTTTTCTCCTTCTCTTCCTTCTTCTTCTCCTCTTTCTTCTCCTCCTCTTT
>NW_025349080.1:0-4749 GCF_016433145.1 Gracilinanus agilis
ATATATATATATGTAAAATCATTTATTTATATACTCTTTATATTATACCATTGTAACCTCAAGTTCTACATTAGTAAAATATGAATATTAAGGTAAATTGAAAAATTAATAATGCTAAAATGAAAAGTCATCTTTTTCTTTATACCAAATGTAATTTGCATATTTTCACCACCCCCAAAAATGAACTACTCAAATAGAACGACTATTTTTACACATTTCTGATCCAGAAGACATGCTGTTTTATTAATTAGTGTACAAGGAATTGTTAGGTTAGATGATTATGTTCAATTAAGTATAATGAATGTAATTAATATAGTTGCTGTTTTAGGTTCTGGAGTTAATAGTGCCTTTAAAGGCTGTTTTTGTTGTGATACTTATTGTTATAATAGATTGGTGAACCTCAGAATAACAGTGAACTTAAAAGTTGGGCTCTCTTCAATTGACTTTCTTTCTTTTGTACTTTGAGCCCATTTTTAACAGTAGTTCCTGTACTCAAACACATTGTGTCATGGTAATTAACACATAATATTATGTCAGATTAAATTAGCCTCTTGAAAACTTTGCTTATTTATCCACTTGGAGAAAGCATAATCTTCCAACAGCCTTATAAAAAACTAATTGTGAGTGTGGGCACACATACCTTTTTGCTTATTTGAATACATAGCATTTTATCATATAATTTCCAATTATTAAGTGTTCTTTAAATCTTTGAGTGTCTTCAATAAGATAATTGTCCCCATTACTTTTGGAAATTCATTTTTATTTTGTGAATATGATTTCCACAGAATTAGCCATCAATAATTATGAATCACAAAATTATATTTAGTTGACTTTTATTTAGAGCTTTATATTTTGCAAAGCATTTTACATTTATTATCTGACAGAATATCTGTGGGGAAAAAATGTTGTAGTTTTCCAGTTTTATAGATGAGGAACTGGGAACTCACTATGATTAAGTGATCTATCAGGATTACAGAACTAGTAAGTGTCTATGACAGGGTTCCAGTACAGATCTTTCTGGCTTTTAGTCCAGGTCTTGCAAAGATGCTTGATTTGTGGTAAGTTGTTAATATCTCAGATTTACTTAAGTGGACACAAGATCTCATTAGTGCAGCTATTCTTTCAAAGGGTTTAAATCAAACTTGACTATATTTTCTCACCCCATGAGACTTATTCATATTCTCCCACAAATCTTCTATAGAATGTGCATACAAAATGTCTGTTTTTTTTTCTCTAGATCTCTTGATACTACATTGTACCAGTTACTGAGTATTTATTTCTCTTATGACTGGTCCACCTTCTCTTCTCTGTTGATGGTTATATGATAATCATACCTTACATTGGATTCTTTTCTAAAATTTGTTTTTAGGTTTATTTATTTTAAAGATAAATGCAAAAATGAATTAAATGCTTAATTTTCCACCTTTACAAAACTTTGAATATTAATAGCAATAGCTATAGCAACAACACACTATATTTATATAATATATCACAGTTGACAAAAGTACTTTCTTTATTACAACCCCGTGAAGTTTGTAGTACAAGTAATTAAGAATATAATACAAGTAAATTCCTTTAAAAACACCATTTGTGGAATTATTTGTTTTTAAATAAAATGAGTTTTTAAAGAATTTATAGAAAATCTGCAGACAGAAAGCTCTGTAACTGACAGATATAGACTTAATATGTTCGAAATGAACAATATTTGAACGAATCCTTCCTTTTTATATTTTTGAATATGTGGAAAAGAAATCATTTTAGCTACATGGAATTTAATTTGTTAGTATTGGTTCCAAATCTCTCTCCCAACATTTATTAAATATTTACTATGTTCTAGAACTTAAAAGACAAAATAGTGAAATGGGTCTTGAGGAATTTATTTTTCACTAAAATGTAGCCTTAATCTAAACCATCAGATTATGTCTCAGGCTGGGTAAAAAACAAGACTGGGAAGATTCTCAGTTCAGAAGAATATCACCCATTTTGAAAAATGAACCATTTACTTTTATGTAATATTTAAATCAGTGTACTTGAAATTTTATTTTTCAATCAGATTAATTTTTTTCTTAATTGAGGAGGTGAAGATTTTATTCTAATGTAGGAATATTAGGAAGGGAGCTTGCCATAAGCAACATGGCCCACTGCTTCTTTTTTGAAACATTTAATAAGTTTTAACCTATTTTGGTATTCCAAGGCAAGTATAAACTAAACATAGTATAACATAATATGTTGGATAACTGTCAGCTACACATACACACACAAACTGACAGACACATCTGCAAAAATATTAAAATGTTAGTAAAGGGCAGCTGGGTAGCTCAGTGGAGTGAGAGTCAGGCGTAGAGATGGGAGGTCCTAGGTTCAAACCCGGCCTCAGCCATTTCCCAGCTGTGTGACCCTGGGCAAGTCACTTGACCCCCATTGCCCACCCTTACCAATCTTCCACCTATGAGACAATACACCGAAGTACAAGGGTTTAAAAAAAATGTTAGTAAAATATCTCCTTCATTTTCCATCCCCACACCATTGCAATAGATGAAGCTACTGCTTTATAACTACCAAATTTTATCCTTTCTTTGTCTCCATGTGTCAGTAGACTATTGAGGCAGTGCTAGTTTAGGGATGGATCAATGGACTTGGAAATGAGAATACACAGGTTTATGTTTCAGTTCAAAGACTTCCTTATTGTGTAACCCTGAGAAAGTTGCCTTACTTTTCTGAACTTTAGTCTCCTTTTTGGCAAAACTGGAATAATGGCAGAACCTACTTTAGAGGGTTATTTGGAACATCTAATGGGGGAATTTATTGTAAAGTATTTTACAGACCTGAAAGTACTATATAAATGTTAAATCTTATCAGAGATGCTTGAAACATACCAAATAGAAAGATGATCTTCATGATAGGAAGACTTCAGTTCAAATAGCACTTCTCTGGCACAATGGCTGTGTGACTCTGTGCATGTCACTTTATAATAAATTACACAATTCTTTAACATTATTAGATGCAAGGAAGGTGATAACCTGTATTGGTAAAAGAAATTTCCTTATGTATGAATTTCCTGTACCAATAAAATCATAAGACTATTCCAAGTCACTTTATTTTTGTTCTTGTTCTTGTTCTTGTTCTTCTTTCTCTTCTTCCTCCTCCTCCCTACCTTTTCCTTCTCCTCTTCTTCCCTTTCTCCTCCTCCCCTTCTTCTCTTCTTTCTCCTCCTCCTCCTTCTCCTTCTCCTCTTCCTCCTATTCTTCTCTTCCACCTTTTCCTCCTCTCCTTCTCCCTTCTTTCTACTCCTCCTCCTCCTCCACCTGCTTCCTCTTTCTCTGACATTTTTGATGGTTTGGGCTATGTTTTTTTAAATGACAGCCTACGTTTCTACCTCTTGAACCTTAGTCCATTTTTCCTTCAAAGGAAAAATGATAGTATCTTATCAACAGAATTGTGATGAAGCTTAAGTTATACATGTTAAATAAATGCTGTGAAAATCTTAAAGCATCATAGAAATTCCACTTATTATTTTATATTCCAAATATTATTTCTTTTACATTTTAGCTGTTCCAAAGATCTAAATAAAAACATCATGCAATAACTTGGGTTTAGACTTTTTGCCTTTTTTAAAAATGAAATTAAGCTCATGTATAGAAGGCTATATTCCAATGCCAATTAAAAATTTTGTTAGTTTAAATTTAACAAAAAAATCTGAATAAATACATCATTAACCCATAAGATATATACATTAAACAAAAAATGTACCATAATTTGCTAAATCCATAATAGAGACTT
Source organism: Gracilinanus agilis (assembly GCF_016433145.1). NCBI lineage: Eukaryota > Metazoa > Chordata > Mammalia > Didelphimorphia > Didelphidae > Gracilinanus > Gracilinanus agilis. The sequence continues at coordinate 3,781 of NW_025349080.1, forward strand.
AAATCCTAAAGGGTCAGAGTGTTTGAATAAAGATAATACCAATCCACAATACTGGCCAAAGAAAAGGCCAGCTTTCTTTTATTCTTGAAAGAGTGGATTAAGTAAAGAAAACTCCTTGTAACAGTTCTAATTCAGCTAATTCTTAAGGTGAATTCAAATAAAGAAAAGGTGGCAATTAAACTAAAGTTTCAGAAAAGGCAGTATTTCTTAGCTATTAAACATTATCATGATGTCTGTTTCATTACTAAAGCTCAATCAGCCTGCACTGATAACATTGTAAGTTGAACATTGAAACTCTTCAGTGTAACCACTTACTTGTGCTGTTGTTTGCAGAGTATATTTTTCCCCCTAGGGCAATCTGTGGATTTTCTCAAAGGATGTTTTGTTATCTGTATTAAAAAAAGATTCTGAGTGGTTTTCTTGTATTATAATCTCTAGGTTTTTTTTTTTGTTGTTTTGTTTCCCCATATTTCTCTACATTTATGATTCTTATGTTGTATTTTCACTACCTGTCTTTGTGGTCAGTTGCTTTGACTTGTACTGAATTGATTGTTTGAAAAATATTGCCTTTATTTTTCTTCTGTCACCCCTCTTCCTACTTTATCTTACTTATTTGAGTTTTTTTGTGTTCCAAACCTATTTTTTCCTCACAGTCTCTGTCTGTCTGTCTTGCCTTTCTGTCCCTTTGTTTCTCCCTGCTTCTAAATCTTTTGAGAATGTCGCTACTATTATTCATATTTTCTTGCTCTACTAATTTCATTTTAAAATCATGTGTTGAAAACTCTCATTTTTTAACTACATTAATTCCTAATTTCTTGATTATGAATTTTATTGATAATAATAGCTAGCATTTACATAGGATTTTTAAGTTTGCAAAGCACTCTACCTCCTTCCTTTCTCTCTCTCCCCCTTACTTCCTCCCTTCTCCCTCTCATTTCCTTCCTTCCTTCCTTCCTTCCTTCCTTCCTT
>NW_025349081.1:0-6495 GCF_016433145.1 Gracilinanus agilis
TATATATATATATATTTTAATGCTATCATCTTAAATTTATATACTCTCTTGACACCATTGAATCATCTCTTTTAACAGAATGAAATGAAGTTTTATGGCAAATATTAAAATCATGTGATGAACACAATAAGCATAGTAATGAAAACCTTCTAAAATGATTTTTTCTGAATCATAATAGAAGCTGTTTTCATGTTGCTAAAGACAAATAAATTGTGTTCCACAAAATACATGTCTTAAATTGTGTTTCATTTCTGTAAAATATGTGTGTGTATTGTCTAAATAAAGAAATTTTTTAGAGAGTAGGAGGGTTTTTATAAATTCTTACTTTCTGTCTTACTAATGACTCTAAGAGCAAATAGCAAGAGCTAAATGACCAGCTAAGTGTAGGTAGCAAATGTCTGAGGCCATATTTGAACCCAGGCCTTCCCAACTGCAGGCTTAGTGCTCTAACCACTGTACCACCTTGCTGCTCTTTTTTTCTTTTTCTTTTTTTACCCCCTCTAACACCATTCTATTTATGGCAATGTGTAGGAAAGTCTGGGACCACTGAGTACAGACAATCTTTTCTTCAGGCTCTGAGATGGATATTGGAGTAGAATTTTGTCTATCTGCCATTCCTCATATATATCTTTTAGATTTAGAAAAAAGTTGCTTCACTTCACTTTTACACTTCACTTCAGGGTAAATTTTAGCTTATGCTTACTACCTTAGCCTTTCTCCATTACATTTTTTATTATATAAAAGACCATAAGAAATAGTAAATAGTAAATATCCCAGGACAGGGCAAACAGAATTAAGGGAAATTCTGTATATTAGACTATATCAGATAATAAAGAAGATTAAATAAACTCTTCAGCTGAGAAAAAGAGAGAAAGAAAGAGAGGGATATTAGCAATCTTTATTATAACAAGAATTGAAGGTCAAGGAACATAATGGGATTGACTTCAGTTGAAGTTCATGACTAGGAGGGCTCTAATCTACCATCCAAAATCTCTTTCTCTTTCTTTGTTTCTATCTCTGCCTTTCTTACCCCCATAGAGCTTCTTCAACCAAGTGTATCTTTGAAGAGTTTTCAGAACCAACTAAAATGAGTCCCTAAAAGAATCTACACCATATTGAGCTAAGGAATCTTTCAGGCAAACAGAAATGACATCTTTCTCTGAACATGCAACACCCAGCATGGGCTGTCCCTCAACAAAACTTCCCAGGATGGAGTGTACTTTGTTTCTTTGGAAATAATGGATACAATTTCCCCTTTTTATTAATGTGGATATTTTCAAATATGTACTGTTCTATTCTTTCATTGGAAACAATCTTCTTTTTAAAGAAAAAGCAGTAATTGTTATTGAAAATGATAGTCAGAAATGGTTTAGAGGCTGGCAAAACTTAAATGATAAGGGAAATAAATTCATTTACTTTAATGAATATTTTTTTAAACCCTTGTACTTCGGCGTATTGTCTCATAGGTGGAAGATTGGTAAGGGTGGGCAATGGGGGTCAAGTGACTTGCCCAGGGTCACACATCTGGGAAGTGTCTGAGGCCAGCTTTGAACCTAGGACCTCCTGTCTCTAGGCCTGACTCTCACTCCACTGAGCTACCCAGCTGCCCCCTTTAATGAATATTTTAAAAAATCCATAAGTTTAAACAAAGGGTGGCACTGATTGCCATTCATATAATCCTGTTCATCAAAAAGAGAACTGAGAGTGGTTACCATCCTCGCCTTTTTGATTATGTGTTTTAGATTATTGTATTGCTTTAAATAGTTGTTTTTCATAATTATTCATCCTATAGTATTCCTTTTGTGTAAGGTGTTCTCCTGGTTCTGCTTACTTCACTCTGCTTCAGTTCTTACAAGTCTTCCAAAGTTTTCTGAGTTCCTCTTGATTATTATTTCTTAAAGCACAATAGTATTCCATTATGATCACCTAAATAACTTACTTAACTCCAATAGATGAGTATCCCCTCACTTTCTAATTCTTTGCCCTCATAAAAAGAGCTGCTTTAAATATTTTTGTATATCTAGGTAATTCTCCTTTTTGTTTTTTATCTCTTTGAGATACCTAATAATGTTGCTGGGTCAATGAGTATGTACTCTTATATAGCTCTTTGGGCATATGACTAAATTGCTCTCCTGAATAAGTGAGTAATTTCACAACTCTCCCATTTAAGATTAAAAATTAATATCCAAGTATTATTTTGATAAGATTTAATAATAATAATAATAATAATAAGCAAAAGAAACAATAGCCTCAGTAAAGAAAATAAAACTTCCCAGACTAAAATCTCCAGGAGAGAGCCCAGAGCCATCAGAGCAGAGAGCCCCTGAGGGCAAGGTCTCCAGCAAATTTATTTCCCAAATGCAAGGACCCCAGGTGAAGATGCAACTCAAAAGGATGCAGGGTAATGCAACATCAAATTTCCACCTACACACCCAACAGTGCATTAATGTCTCAATTTTACCATATCCCATTCAAGTTTTGTCATTTTCCTTTTCTGTCATTTGAGAAGTGTGGGATGGTACCTCAGAGTTGTTTCAATTTGCATTTTTCTAATTATTAGTGATTTTAGAGCATTTTTTGTATTATTATAGAGAGCTTTAATTACATTGCCTGTTCATATCCTTTGATCATTGATCAATTGGGAATTGACTTCTATTTTCATACATTTGACTCATTTCTCTCTGAATGTGAGAGGGTAAATTTCCTTTGCACACACTTTTATATAAGAAAATTTACCCGATTTCATTTTCCCCTTCACCTTTTCACTATACATTTTTGCTTCTTATACCTTAATTTAATTGACTTTTTAAACATATCATCCCATAATATTTTACTCACTTTTTTGCCCTCTGATTATATATTCTATTTCTAATTGCTACAATAATTAAATATTTTTAGGAGTTATAAGAATCATCTACCCATGTGGATATGTGAACAATTTGTCATTATTGAATGCCTTTTGATTTTTTTCTGTTTATCCTTTTATGCTTCTCTTGAATCTTGTATTTGAGAGTCAAAATTCACATCTAGATCAGGTCTTTTAACTGGGAATGTTTGAAAGTCCTCTCTTTCATTGCATACCCATTTTCCCCAAAAGGATTATCCCTAACTTTGCTGGATAAGTGATTATTTTTTAAACATTTATTAATATTTGTTTTTAACATGGTTACATGATTCATGCTCCTACTTTCCCGTTCACCGCCTGCACTCCCCCCGACCCATGGCCGATACACATATCCACTGGTTTTAACATGTGTCATTGATCAAGACCTATTTCCAAATTGTTGTTAGTTGCATTGGTGTGGTAGTTTCGAGTCTACATCCCCAATCATGTCCACCTCAACCCATGTGTTCAAGCAGTTGTTTTTCAGCCATTCCCCAATTGAAGGACATACCCTCCTTTTCCAGTTTTTTGCCACCACAAAAAGCACAGCTATAAATATTTTCATACAAGTCTGTTTATCTATGATCTCTTTGGTGTACAAACCCAACAATGGTGTGGCTGGATCAAAGGACAGGCATTCTTTTATAGCCCTTTGAGCATAGTTTCAAATTGCCAGCCAGAATGGCTGGATCAGTTCACAGCTCCACCAGCAATGCATTAATGTCCCAATTTTGCCACATCCCCTCCAGCATTCATTACTCTCCCCTTCTTTCATTTTAGCCAATCTGCTAGGTGTGAGGTGATACCTCAGAGTTGTTTTGATTTGCATTTCTCTAATCATTAGAGATTTAGAACACCTTCTCATGTGTTTATTGATACTTTTGATTTCTTTAACTGAAAATTGCCTATTCGTGTCTCTTGCCCATTTATCAACTGGAGAATGGCTTGATTTTTTATACAATTGATTTAACTCCTTGTATATTTGAATAATTAGACCCCTGTCAGAGTTTTTTGTTATGAAGATTTTTTCCCAAATTGTTGCTTCCCTTCTGATTTTGGCCGCATTGTTTTTGTTTGTACAAAAGCTTTTTAGTTTAATATAATCAAAACCCTTTAATTTACATTTTGTAATTTTCTCTAACTCTTGCTTGGTTTTAAAATCTTTCCTTTCCCAGAGATTTGACAAGTATACTATTCTGTGTTCACTTAACTTATTTATAGTTTCCCTCTTTATATTTCAAGTCATTCACCCATTCTGAACTTATCTTGGTGTAGGGTGTGAGTTGTTGATCTAAACCTAATGTCTTCCATATTGTTTTCCAAATTTCCCAGCAGGTTTTGGCAAATAGTGGATTCATGCCCCAAAAGTTGGGCTCTTTGGGTTTATCATACACTGTCTTGCTGATGTCACTTACCCCAAGTCTATTCCACTGATCCTTCTGTCTCTTAGCCAGTACCATACCTTTTTGATGACTGCTGCTTTATAGTATAGTTTATTATCTTTTACTGCTAGGCCCCCTTCCTTCACATTTTTTTTCATTATTTCCCTTGATATTCTTGATCTTTTGTTATTCCAAATAAAATTTCTTATAGTTTTTCCTAATTGAGTAAAGACGTTTTTTTGGTAATTTGATAGGTATGGCGCTAAATAGTGTAAAAAGGAAAATTTAAGTATTTATAGATATATATTAGAATGTGTGGCCACCAGGAATCAACAATTCAGGTTGATTCCATAATTAAATCAGACCCAAGTCATCATTGGGTTGAGGAGTTTATTTACAATCTGGTAGGTAAAAAGTAGGAATAAAGAGAAAGGGAGAGGCTAGTCGAGGGCAAAGGCCTGGACAGAGAGAGAAGAAGGTTATAACGCTTAATAAATGAAGCTGTAAGCCACAAGGCCCAACAGCCAGATAGGCAGAGTTTAGAATTGGCCCAGCTAGGCCAAGCAAGTCAGCCTAACTTACCCATGTGACAATATAGAGTGTAAGCTGTCTGTGGTCTCAGGAGATGCTTCTGCTCCCAGTTCGAGACAGCAACTCCTCCCACAGGAAGTTCACTAACTTACTTAAAGAGATAGTGTCTTTCATCACTTCCTGTGGTCCACCTCTAATTCAAATGGACAAATGGCAGTTTCTACATTGATTTGGACTGCCCAAAGGGCAGTCCCTTATTCTTGATTTGTTACTTATTGTCACGTGTGAGTAACTCGTCTCCCCTCCCCACTAAGGGAGGTGAGAGTGACATCATTAGCACGCCTAGGTTGAGTGGATTTTTGACTATTAATGGGCTCGAGCTAATTCTATTTACACAATCCCCCCTGATGATCATATTGGGTGCCTAGTCACCCCAAGTGATCATGTTACACAAACATCTTCTACCACAAAGGTCCTTCTAACTACAATAGTTAGAGATAAGAGGGAAATGGAAAAGAGAGAAAGCAAAACCAATGTTTTGCTAAGCGCGTTGACAAAAAACCAATTGGGGGCAGTCCCCTATTGGCATATCATGTACAATTGAAGTAGCTGTTCAAAACCCATCAGTCCATTCATTAGTACCCAAAGTTCATTCTGGATCGCTTGATGCAACAAACCCCATCAGTTCAATCAATTGCAACCCAAAGTTCATTCTGGATCTCTTGATTAAACGTAGGTTCTTCAGGCATCTCTCTGCAAACAGTTCATTCTCTGGATTAGGGAATCAGCAAGTTTTTTTTTTCCCTGAGAATTTTTCTCAAACAAAACCAAAAATTAAATCTTGGATATAATAAAAATACGATTAATCTTGGATTTTATAAAAATACAATCCCCCCTGATGTGGGTATTTAGAAAGAAATACTCAGATCAGCTCAATATATATAGATGAGTCATGGGGTTGTATGAGTCAATTCAAAAGAAAAAAAAGAAAGAAAAAAATATAAAAATCAAATAGAAGAAAATTGAAGCTTTTGAAAAAGAAAGGCATTAAAATCAAAATCAAAATATCAAAAGTTATGTACATAAAAATTTTTTGAAGGAAACAAAATAAAATTATAGCAGGCCCTTGTATTAGGGTCTAATCAATTATAATTTCCATCCTACTAGTCTGTAGGATACAATGCAGTAATACTGCACTTACCCATTTGCAGCTAAGACTACAGGAAGTTGCCATTCTATAAGAGAGAAAAAAGGACCAGATTTATATGCAAGGGAAGTGTCTGTCATTCCCTTTACTCTCAGGAATATATGGGTGAGCCAGATGATAGCCAACCTGTGGTACCTGACTGGCAGTGTAGTTCGGAGAGTCCTATGTCTTAACATATGTTAAGCGTTGCAGCTTCGATTCTTACACTGAGTTCAAGTCCTAGTGTTGGTGTGGGAGTACCTCAATCCCACCTGTATGTGTATGACGTCTTTAACCTTGTGCTCCTTGGCACTGTGCAGATGTTCTCAGCAATCCCATTGGATTGGTTGGTCGGTCTCCATGACCTTGTGCTTTTCTTAGCATTATTAATGGCTCATGTGTTCCCTTCTCCTGGAATTAGACAGAAGCATTAATCACAGTCACATAACATTTAACAATATATGACAAGTTCTTGGAGTCTAAACCTTGTGAGTAAGCAGTAATATTACAGC
>NW_025349082.1:0-3735 GCF_016433145.1 Gracilinanus agilis
TATATATATATATTTTCACAGCAGGCAATTGAGGGCAATGAACAAATCAGAGTCACTCATAATAGGTAGTTTATTAATGAATGAATGAAATCGTGAGACCTAAAAATTCAGGGGATAAATTCATGATTAATTGCTTGGCTCTTTAAGCAATAAACCAAGACAATGACCTTTAAAGTAGCAACCTCATTGAAAAAGGAGGTGAAGCAAAGAAAGGTCTTCAAAAACAGAGTAGCAGGTGAGATTAACACTGATCCTGCTGAAATGAGAGCTATAGTTCTGGAATTCTAGCTTAATAAAGGGGACCCAGGGAAACAGTGCTTAAGCAGAGAGGTCATGTTTCCAGAATTCAAGGAAGTGTTCAATCATAAGGATCCTGGCAAATGCTGCATTGTACCCCATTACCCCAGAAGGGAATGAAGGCTTGGGATTGTACTGGAGTGAGATCACTGGAGTGAACTATAGAGAGATATTGTGAGAAAAAGGTTTTAGTCAGAATTTTAAATTTGGGATTCCTGGATTCTACTTCTTAAATTTTACCCAGAACAAGTTAATGGAATCAAGCAGAAATCTATCCAATACTACTGTAACTAAAACTAAATTAGGGAAACTTTATCTTCAGAAACCCTAGCTCCCTCCTCAATTTATATACCCTATTTCCTTTCTTACTACCCTTCTTTCTGATACCAAGTACCCTTCTGTACTATGACCCCACAATAAAAAAATATCTGCTCTCCTTTGCACCCAATGTTTTTCTTGACTTTGGTCTCTAATTATTGATAGTGAGGTTTTGAGTTCCATAAGAAATTTCTAGCATTGCTAAGCAGGTGAAAGAAATTTTGGAGAGGAGCATAAGGGGGCCAGAATCCCTTCTCCAATCACAACTACATATATTAAACAAAACTAATCTTAATTTCCAAATCTTGACTATGCTTTAGGGGGAAATAACTATAGAGCTAAAACTAAATGATAAAATTTTTAATGAGGTAAATAAGGTAGTCATACTTGGTAATAGTCAATAAAAATCTTTTATTTCTTATGGAAAAATGAATTCAAGGTAATTTAGAGAATTAAACTCATTGGAGGAAGAAAGTATTCAGCAATATGAAATAAAATTGACAGAATCAACCATGAAAGATTTCCTCATCTTTTAAATAAGAGAGTAGGGCTAGGTGACCTTTATCTGCTCTAGAGAGATAATCTTGTGATTCTATACACTTTCAGAACACAGTTGCTTTGGCTCTACACTCTGAGGAACAGATCTGTTCTATTTTACCCACTTGGAAGTTTTGAAATATCTTTGAAGGGGTTAGCAAGTCTCTTTTGCCATCAGCCTGAACACTTATTGACTATGCTACCCTCCCCTCATTTTAGGGGCCACTAGGCCAGCACCTGAGTACCATCCAACCACTTAACATTAAATAGCTTTTATAAAGGGATTCTTACTTCAAATAGAGCAAGAACAAATATATAAACATTTCCCTCCACATCTCAGGAGTATAATACCCTTAATACTCCCTCAGTCTCTAAGGGATTAGAGAAGGAAGGAAGAGAAAGAATTGGGTTTACAGCTTTGCTTAGTTCCTATATAGCATTATTCTCACCAAGTTCACATTGAAAGCTGGCATCTGAACTAGAATTCCGGAACACTCACTGCTCAGAGTATTGCTGCTGGGCCAGCTAGAACACCCTGCTTGGATGTCTGGATTCTTGAATCCCCAAGGTTAAAGTTCTGTTCCAAATATTTTGGACTGAGAACTTTTTAAAGTAAGGGACTATATTACCTTTCTTCATATTCTCAGTACTTACCATAGTACTTGGAACATAGTAGGCTCATAATGAATGCTTATTGAATGAATGAGAATAGAAACTCTATTTACTATACCTACAATGGAAAAGAATGATGGAAAATGCCAAAGACCAAAGTCTGTTTCAAAGGACAATATGGCCTTCCCACTTACTGTATGGAATGACTGACGGGATTATTTTCTCAGATGCAAATGCTACAAAAGCCACCCCACCATTGGAAAGTTGTTAGACACACAATTTCACTTATACAGCCAATGGAAAACAAAACAAAATTGTTCCTCCCCTCCCCCCCACGCAATAAACCAAAGAAGAATGTCCATGTGTGCTCTAGTTCTCCAGTCTCTCAAAAGTTGTCCTTAAGTGTCTTCCATGTGGGTGATACCATCTTAGATATTCTAGACATGTGCTGAATTCCTATTACATATAGATATTAATGTATTTTTTTTAATTCCTTACCTTCTATCTTAGAATCAATATTGTGTATTGGTTCTAAGGCAGATGAGCAGTAAAGACTAAGTAATGGTAATTGTGTTCCCCATGCAAGTTCATCTAGTTTTTTCCCTTAAAGAGTATTGAGACCAAACTTGAGACTTGGTTGTCTGGAGATTAAAGGTTCAGGATGTTAACATCACTTCTTGGTCCCCTGAACATCCATGAGAAGCTCCAGGATGGTCTGCAGCTTGGGCACTGGTCCTCAATGGGCAGCTCAGACAAGGGAGCATTATTCTGCTAAACCAACTCTAAGCATCCCCATTGCCTATCTATACAGAATATTCTTCTCCTGATGGGGATGAGTAATTCTCTTCTGTCAACTGCTGAATAACTTATAAATACCTCATGTTTTTCAATACTGAGCCTAAACTACTCAGTGCTAGATCTGAGTTGGGATCAGCCAAGAACAGAAACAAACAATTAGAGATATATCAAAGTAGAATAGTTTGTCTCAGGAAGGTATTGGTTCTTCACCCTTTGCTAGAGGTCTGTAAGGAAAGGACAAATATCCTAAAGGCTGGGGATGTTGTAGAGGAGATTCTTCTTCAAATATGGGTTAGATGATATGGTTTCTAAGGTTTCTATTTCAACACCGAAATTCTGTGATTCTGTGGATTCCAGACTTTTTTTGGCTTCCTCTGAAGCACAATGGAATTGAAATTCGAGAGGGTAGAAAGGAGCCTGAGAAGAAATTTTTTTCCTAACCTGATTCCCTGAATTCAGACTCTCTCCCTGAAAATTCTTCTTAAAACATCATTTTCATTTTAATGCCTCTGATGCTTGTGTGACCATGGAAAAAGGGATTTCACCTTTCTGACTCTTAACTTTCCTCATCTCTAAAATGAAGGAATTAGACTCAATAACATCTGTTCACAGATGACTTAAATTGGTAGAATCAAGCCTCAGAACACTGAAGATCTTCCTAGAGAAGACCCATAGCCACTTAAATGAGGCCAAGTTTACCATCCACATGGGAAAAATCAAGTGGATGAAGAAAATCAGTTGATCAGATTATGGTATGCAGTTAAGTGGGCAGTGCATAAAGCTTTTCCATCACTGTGTATATACATTCCTTTATTTTTTATATGTTGTAGTCTGTTTACATGTACTCTATGTCTTTCCATTTCCCTCAGAATAATACTAATTTTATATTCTTCAAAGACTACACTGCTCCATGACTCCCAATTATTTTAACACCAATAGATTATGGTCCTGGGTTTTAGAAGAAATCATTCAAGGAGCTTTGCAGTCTTCCAAAGACAATCTTTCCTGTTCTTAATTTTGAACCCAACTTGTCTCTCTGAATTACCTCAATATGTGTGTATGCATATATACACATATCCGTATGCATATTTGTGTGTGTATATGTTTCAAAAATCTTAGGATGATTTTTTAAAAAGGCTTAAAACTGCAAAAAGACTTTTGGTGTGCCATAGA
>NW_025349083.1:0-2358 GCF_016433145.1 Gracilinanus agilis
CTAATCACCAACCCACACCACCAGCAACCAACCTTCAATGAACACACTCAGCAGCCAACTTCCTCACAACTGCCAGCCCTAACTATCAGCAACTGACAGGCCTAACTTGTCAGCAACTGACTCCCCCCTAACTGTCAGAAATTGACAAACTGACCAACTCAACCTGGTCTCTCTTTTATAAACTTCTCCTACCTCACTTCCTGTGTCTATGGTTCCTCCTTCCCGTCTCTATGGTTTCTACTTCCTGTCACTATGGGCTGGTTAATCCCTACATATCTCTATGGTAAGAGTACTTCCAGGTCCCCTGTCAAATTAAAAAAAAAAAGAATAGAGAATTCCTTTTTATAGGAGATAAGGATTAAACTTCTCTGCTGTTAGTTCATTAGACTTTGCCTCATATGGGATTTTGGTGTCTTAGAATATGAACATATCTATTATTGTCTTATCTCTTATGCAAAACTTCTGATTTTAGAGATTTTTAAGAGGTCATGAGGACTAAAAAAGTGTCTAGCCTTCCACTGTGTTTGGTCATGTAACCAGTTAAATTTTATCTTCTTTGAGCAAACCCATTGTGAGAAGAAATTGTTTCACCTTTGGCTTTATATACCAATCCCTTTCGTATTAATTGGCATGCTTAAGTTACTTAATAGACGCTTATTGTTTGAATTCAACAAATATTATTAAGCCTTGCACCTACTATGCACAGGAGGACATTGTCCTAAATCACATTAAATCCTCCAGATTCTGGGGGTATATTCTTTGAATTCCCAGTTATAATTTTTGTTTTAGTGTATATAAGACATTTGTAGCTAAAATATAATTCTCAAGTTCTTCTTGCTTCAGGTCGTTGTTCCCACATCAATATACTCTATAGCAATATCCTTTGAGAAAGTCATGGCTAATTGGTACATCTTTTTCTTAAATAAAATTTGTTTTGAACTCAATTTTAGTTAGTTTAGTTCAACAAATAAATATCAAATATCTTCCATATGCAAGGCACTAAAGATATGAAGGCAAACAGATAATAGTCCTTGTCCACTTACCCTATACATTCTCAAGGGGTCATACAACTTGAACACAAGTAAGTAAATATGAGTGGAAGCAAAGGAAAAATAAAGGGACTCCAAAAGTATTCAAGGTGAAAAGAAAGGAGATCAGGGATAACTTCATGGAAGAATAAATATATAAACTGAGTCTTAATGGAAGTTAAATATACTAAAAGATGGAGATGATGAAGGAAAAGAAAAAAGATACAAACTCCATTACAGAGACTATGCTCAAAGCTCTTCTAATGTAGTAGGACTTGTCAGAGTTTGAACTCTGTCTTAAGAATATAGGGTTGTCTCTACAGAAAAATGAAGCAATAAAAAAGGACTTCAGGATTCATAAATGCTCTTTTCCATGAGTTTTCATTTTTGTCAAAGTTTTTAGTTAAAAAGCACTTTCATGTATATTAGGGTCCTGAGACACAGAGCTCAAAGAAACCTTTTGTTGTTTAATCATTTTTTCAGACACATCTGACTCAATGATCTCATTTGGGGATTTCTTGGCAAAGATACTGGAGTAGTTTGCCATTGTCTCTTCCAGCTCACAGATCAGGAGGCAGAGTTAAGTGACTTGCCTAGAGTCACATAGTTAATATGTATCTGAGGTCAAATTTGAGACCTTTGAGATCCTCTAATCCAATTTACTAATTTTAAAGATTTAAGAATTCATTGGAGAGGTGCCTGTAGTGCAGTAGATATTACTAAATTTTGAGCCAAGGGTCATGAATTTGAATCCCAATTCCAAATGATGCTGAACAAATCTTTCAACCTCTTTTGAACCTTATTTTCCTCATTTGTCAATTTAGTGAGGTAACCTAGATGCTCTCTCAGGTTCTGATTCAGACTTCTAATCTTATAATTTTGTGGCCTCTGAGTTTATAAATTATGGACCATAAAGGTCTAAGGCCACATAAATAGGAAATGGCAGGACCAGAATCATAATATAGATTCTCTAACTCCAAATCCAAGGCTCTTTCTGCTAAGTCAAGGGATCCTCAAAACAATCTGGTGAGGCAGGTGCTCCTATTTCAATTTTACATACAAGGAAAGTGGGCCTAAGGGACTCATGCAGCTAAGAAGTGGTAAAAATGAAACTCAAACCCAAATTCTTATGACTCCAGGCCCTATGCTCTTTCATACTATCCCATGCTGCCAAAAAATGAATCTGATGAATTTCCATAAGAAATTAAATGGCCTGAAGTCTTAGCCTAGACTTACTAACTGAGAATGTCTTGATAAAGTGTGTCTTGACTGTTTCAACAAATTGTTAAATAACCACAAAACAATCTTGATGGGATAGCAAGATGGCTCA
>NW_025349084.1:0-1361 GCF_016433145.1 Gracilinanus agilis
ATTATATATTAGGTATTGTATATACTGTTAAATTATAGAATATATATAAAATATATTAAATTGTATCATTTAAATTTATAGTTTTCTTTCAATTCTCAATTTTAATATACTGATGAAAACCATTCACGATAAGCTTAAACACTTAAACCCACAAGTGGTGTAAATGAGTTTCATGACTTTAGACTAAGTTGCCTAATAAAGAAGAACAGAATGAACTACAACCTCCCTGAGGCTGTGCCGCTTATACAGATCTTTCATACAGACTGAAATTTCACCGGGTCCAACAAGCATAATTGAAAAATGAGGATGTTCTCTTTCGCACCCACATGTACACATGTTCTGACTTTGAAATAAACACCAGTTAGGAAGACTCTAATTGAGGGAGATACAATCTCTCTCTCTCTGTTCCAAATCTCCCCTGGTCCTCCCTGCAGCAGAAGAGGAAGGGACATCTGAACAGTTACTGATAGAGGCCTTGCTTTCTAATTCCGTTCTGCCTCACTTGATTTCCAAGTTCTCTTTGTCTATCTTGGCCTGGATTTCGAGCGGCGCCTGTCCAAAGAGATCCAGGCAAAGAATAGGGTTTGGCGAGCTGGAAGTCTAGGGAAACAGAGAAGAGTGGTGTCTTCATGAGGCACCTATAGCTGGAGTGCCAGAACTCCAGGTTCTGGCTTAGGGGTATCAAAAAGCTAAAAGGTAGGGGGCTTCTGGCCATAGGCCCTCTTCCCTACAAAATACATCCAGTTGCCACAAGGCGTTAGAATTTCAGGGTATCATCAAAAAGCCAATTTTCTCATTTTTCCAGGATGTTACTTGGCCATTTAATGTTGGGGAAAAAAAAAAACAAAACATTTGACATTTTGTTCAGACTGTCTAGACCTGATTCCATCCCAACAGGAGGGCCTGCGAAAATGCTTTTCCCTCTGTCTTCCCACTGAGAACAGGTGGTAGGTAAATTCGTGATAGGGTTGGCTAGTCCCTATGCAGAAACACGCCTGGACATAGAGCCTGACCCTGGGTTTGGCAGTCACTGTGACCCCTGAGGCTTCCCTAGGCAGGAGGGAGGTAGCCCAATGCAGACTCTACCCAAAGGGGGAGTACAAGCTGTCTAGGCCTATTTTTTCCAGTTGTCAAGTACCCCAAAGGGAAATATTGGGGTACGCTCTGCCTCTGTCCCTTGCTGTTAGATAAGGGACGGCTAATTCCTTACCGAGCATCACCAACCTTGTGTCCAAGGTGGGGTGCCCCAAAACTAGTTACTCAGGTAAGATTGATTTCTGACTCTGAGATGTTTCCCTAAATCAGGATATCTTCCAATTATGCAAGGGAAATTGTCCTGATGTGAAGTCTGACCCCAGGCT
>NW_025349085.1:0-2169 GCF_016433145.1 Gracilinanus agilis
GGGTGGGGGCTCCAGGAGGCGTTTCCTGGCAGTTCCGCCCGCCCAGCCTCCGGGCTCCCCCTCTCCCCCACGCAGGTAACTGTGGGCAGACTGATTGTAGGTACAATTTCAAGGTCCGCCTACCCACGCCTTGCCTGGTTCCTTTGTGCCTTCTTTTTCAAAGTAGAAATTCTGCAGCCGGGGCTTTCGGTGGCCACACGTGGCAGATTTCCGGGAACATTTATAACGAGGCACCCTTTGGTATTCGTGGCTGTGGGGCTCCCTCCCCCGTTTCCCAGGCTGCGAGGAGTGTGGCCTCACAGATTTGAATTCAGGGCGATGGATAGTAAGGAGGCCCAGGAAGCCTGATCCGCTTTAGGAATGTGGCTGTGCGAACCTGGGAGAGTGAATTGGGCAGATAAGAAGTTGCTTTGGTGGTTTTCCTCCCCGGTCAATTCTTAAGGAGGCTTATCTGTTTGTCTTACTTACTCTTATAGCCACCTCCCAGTTTTGGTATCCTTTCCTGTTATATACTTGAATATCCTGTTAAATTTCAGTTTCCCCAGAGGAGCGCTTCTGAAAGAAGTATACAATTTGGATGGCCCTGGAGTCGAGTCGGAGTCATTTACCTGCCTCTTGCCCCTCTCCCCATCCCCGTTACCCCCCTACCCCCCCTCAATCCGTTGTGGCAACTTTGTGATATGACGTATGAGAGAAGAAAGTGGTGATTTGGAAAGCGGTTTTGGCAAGCCCGAGTTGACAGTTTTAAAAGCCCATTTACCAAAGACAGGGAGCAGAGAGCCCAAGCCTCCTCCTCCTCCCTTCTTCCCTGTGTCCTTTGGGGCCACTACATAGCGGACAGTTTGAAACTGGTCTGGTCTGCAGAGCTGCCCAGAGAAAGCACTACTATATGTCTGTCCCTTGTGGTACTGGGAAAAATAACTTCCTGTAACATCTGAATAAATTAAAATCAAATAAAATGGGGATAGAATCAAACGAGATAATGTAGGTAAAGTGATTTCTGAGTGAGCTCTAGATATGCTAGTAATTGTTCTGCCCGCGTGTTCGCCGCGGTTCACTACCCCCCAATGCCTCTCTCAATTGCAAGTATTACTTCCAGGGAGCAGTAATACGTTATTAACATTGTAGCTCGAATTAGAATGATAGAACCTCATTAAGTGTAAAAGCCTTTAGAGGTTATCTAATCCAACCCACGCCAGAAACGGGAGTCTAATCTACAATCCAACAAGCAGCCATTGTGATGAGTAATGCCCTAACGCCGCAATCAATTCCATTTGGGGACAGCTCTGATTGTTAGAAAATTGTCCTTGATGTTGAACTCAAATCTATCTCGCTGGAATTTCCACATCTACAGCTTGTAGTTCTGCTCCCTGAGTGGGAATCCTCATTATGATGAGGCTATAAAATTCTTGAGAGCAGGACCTGGGTTTTGTATCTTTAGTGCCATAAAATGTAAGTCAGAAAACATTTAAGTGCCATGAACTCACAACCTAAAGGATGAGACAACATGCAAACAAATAGGTACAGACAAGCTAACACACAGCATCAATTGAAATAATCGACAGAGAAAAAGCACTAGAATTCAGAGATCAGGAAAGAGCTTTTCTAGAAGGTGGAATTTTAGTTGGGACTTGAAAGATGCTAATTAGCTATTACAAAGCAATATTATACCTGTGAAGGACTTCCATCCCAGCTAAGGAGACAATGAATACATACACACATCTAATAAAACATATATGCATTTATTTCTGTGTGTATTTATATTCAGATACAGGAAATTAATCATTTTTCTTTTCCCTGAATTCTCATGACACTTAATTTTTTAAAGTTATATTTACTTACTTTTTGCTATTTGTTACATTAAAATATCCAATTAACTACCTCCCTTTCTTCCCTCCCAAAGAAAGGACATTATTTGACATATATATGTGTGTGTATATAGACTATATATGTATATGTCTATATAACTATATATGACATGAAACTATGTCTTACTTGTTTCTATTTATCAGTTTTTCCTCTGGACATGGACATACACAAGTCACTCTTCAAACAATATTTCAGTTTCCACATATAGAGTTCTCTTGGTTCTGTTCATTTTATTCTTCATAACTTCATGTAGGTTTTAAAAAAAATTAACATTTATAAATTAATTTATAAATATATATA
>NW_025349086.1:0-3621 GCF_016433145.1 Gracilinanus agilis
TCCCTTGTTCCAAAGCACCTTTTTTCACCAGTGAGGAATAAGTGGTGACAGAAGAAAGGTCCTTAGTGTGGGAATAAAGAAGAAAATTGATACCCAGATTGGGGAGTGACTTGTCCACAGTCAACTAAGCCAGCCTGGCTGGTGCTGGCAGGATATTGTATTGATAAGGAAGAAGTGGGGGCTCCAACTGCCAGCTGGTGTGGGGAGAGGGACAGATTTCAGTGCTGGGTGGTAATTGTAGCATTTTTGTTTCTCAGTGGTTTGCTTTAGTCTTTGTTTTCCAGATGCATTGCCCAGGATCTAGCTTATACATTGTTGTTGTTCAGTTGTTTTAGTCTTATCCAACTCTTTGGTGTTTTCTTGGCAAAGGTACCAATGTGGTTTGCCAATTCCTTCACCAGCTCATTTGACAGATGAGGAAACTGAGATAAACAGGATGAAGTGGCTTGACCAGGGTCACACAGTTAGTATGTACCTGAGGCTAGATTTGAACTCATGAAAATGAGGCATCTTCCTGATTCCAGACCCAGCACTCCATCTTCTATGCCACCTAGCTATCCTCCCAGCCTATTTTTTTTTTAATTTTTTTTAAACCCTTAACTTCTGTGAATTAGCTCCTAGGTAGAAGAGTGGTAAGGGTGGGCAATGGGGGTCAAGTGACTTGCCCAGAGTCACACGGCTAGGAAGTGTCTGAGGCCGGATTTGAACCTAGGACCTCCCGTCTCTAGGTCTGACTCTCAATCCACTGAGCTACCCAGCTGCCCCCTCTCAGCCTCTTTTAATTGCTTTTGAAGTTGGGATGGGAAGGGGGAGGGACTGCTAGTGGGGAGAGCACTATAAGCAAGCTAGACAAGCTCTTGAAGGACCCCCCTCTTCCACTGTTGTAGTGGGGATGCCTGCTTAAGGGTGGGTTTGACCCAGATGGCCTGAGGGTCCCTTCCATCTTACCCAAGAAGACACAGTGGTGCCACCAGGGCTTCGCCCACAGAGCTCTTCACACCATGCCACGTTGCCTTCCGGAGCTACTTTTTAAATTGAGTAAATAGTGAGAGAAGGAAATATTCTTTCTCTGGGCGTAAAGAAATGAATGGAGAGGATCAATGGCGACCTCAACCTCCTTATCTCACGAAGAAGGAAACGGATCCCCAGAGACTGGGGAGCAGCTTGCCCAGGACCATCCGGGCCAGCCCACACTGCCTCTTTGCCTCTCCTTATAGACAAATGTAATTGAGCATCTGGTATGTGCAAAGCCCCGTGCTAGGCAGGAGGCAGCGTGCTATAATAGGTATTATCAGGAGGTTTCAATTCTTCCTTTTGCTTCCCCATTTAGAGCTAAGCATCCTTACAAAAGCCACTTACCTACGCTGGGCTTTGGCATTTCCATCTTTAAAATGGGGATAACCATATTTGCCTCTGGTCAGCTGTGAAGAGACTTAGAGTTCCCTGATGAAAGGTCACGCTGTTCCCCTGACCAGAGTTTGATGGGATTTCACTCTCTTTAATAGTATTAGGAAGGTCCGGCAGCCCCCTGTGGCTTAAGGGCCCCAGCTGGGGGGAGCTCTGCCAGTAATCTGGCATGATCCTTCCTCCATTTAAACTCAGAAGCACTAAACCCAGGCACGATAGCTGGGCCCGGGCTCATGGCAGATGTGCTGAATGAAGGGGCTTGCTGTGAATCCCAGAATCTCAGGACCAAAGTTCCTTATTTCTTCGGCACCGCCCCCCCCTCCCCATCCTAGCAGACACGACTCCTCTGATTTCTCGGTGCGGCTGTGGCTAAGAAAGTCCTTGTCCCCGCAGCCGGCCTGTCGAGGGCAGATTCTCTCTGCATTTGGCTAGACTGGGCTGGGGACGGCAGCCTCCTGGACCATCCACAAAGATGCCTGGACTCAGGGAATTTGCAAGGTTGGAAGGATCTAGCCCTGATGGAATGGCTCTGGAGGCTCCCAGCCACCTCCGTGCCGTGAGGACACATCAAAGGACTCTAGTCCTGTCAAAGCAACTGAAGAAGAAAGCATCTATATAAATGAAACCATATATAAATCCGTAAACAAATGATATCCTGGACAATGTATGCTAAATGCCTCAGGAACACCATGAAGAATGCATGCAGAGAATTTAGGGAGAGGCAAGGTCACTTGTGGGCAGCGAGATGGCACCGCGATTAGACCAGAGGACCTAAAGTCAGGAAGATCCATCTTCTCAGATACTTACTAGCTGGGTGACCCTGGGCAAGTCACGTCACCCTGTTTGCCTCAGTTTCCTCATCAGTCAAACTGGAGAAAGAAATGGTAAACCATTCCAGGATCTTTGCCGAGAAAATCCTTAAATAGAATCGCAAAGAGTCAGACAGGACTGAAAAACAATTGAACAACTGAGATCATTTGTGACCCTGAGTGCCCTAGGAAGGATTCGTAGAATATGTCATTCATGCAGTCATCCAGCAACACTTACTGAATGTCTGCTGTGTCTAAGGCTTTGTGCTAGGTGCTCAGAGAAACAGTCCCTCATATCAAATAATCAAATGGCAATTGGCCTTCAAGGAGTGTGGGCTGTGCTGTCCTGAGTAGGGAGATATCCATTGAATGGGGAGGGGGATCATGGAAGACTTGGAGGACACAGGCCTTGAAGAGTGGGTAGAATTGCAATAGACAAAAATGAGAAGGGAAGACATTCCATATTTAGGGATCCAGATCTTATGGCTTAGAGCTGGAAGAGAAAGAGAGATGGGGACAGAAAGAAAGGGAAGGAAAGAGAGAGACAGAGACAGAGACACAGAGAAAGGAAGGGAGGGAGAGAGATAAAAGAGAGAATTAGAGAGGGAGAGAGAGAATGAGAGAGACCGAAAGACAGAGACATAGAGAGAAAGGAAGAGGAGAAAGAGACAGACAGACAGAAAAACAGAGACAGAGACAGAGACCCAGAGAGAACAGAAGGGAAGGAGAGAGAGAGAAAGGAACAGAAGGAAAGAGAGAGACAGAGACACAGAGAAAGGAAGGGGAGGGGAGGGAGGGAGGGAGGGAGAGACAGAGACAGAGACAGAAAGACAGAGATAGACGGAGATGGAGAGAAAAGAAGGGAAGGAGAGAGAAAGAGAATGAGGGACAGACAGAGAGACAGAGGCACAGAGAGAAAAAGGGAAGGAGAGAGAGACAGAGACAGAAAGACAGAGATAAACAGACATAGAGAGAAAGGAAGGGAAGGAGAGAGAAAGAGAATGAGAGAGAGATAGACAGAAAGACAGAGACAGAGAGAAAGGAAAGGAAGGAGAGACAGAGAGAGAGGAAGGGAAGGAGACAGAGGAAGGAAGGGAGGGAGAGAGAATTAGAGAGGGAGAGAATGAGAGAGAGAGACAGAAAGACAGATAGACAGAGACATAGAGAGCAAGAAAGAGAAGAAGAAAGAAT
This sequence comes from Gracilinanus agilis, assembly GCF_016433145.1. Lineage (NCBI taxonomy): Eukaryota > Metazoa > Chordata > Mammalia > Didelphimorphia > Didelphidae > Gracilinanus > Gracilinanus agilis. The sequence continues at coordinate 3,408 of NW_025349086.1, forward strand.
GAGAGAAAGAGAATGAGAGACAGACAGAAAGACAGACAGAGACACAGAGAGAAAGTAAGGGAAGGAGAGGGAGGGAGGGACAGAGACAGAGACAGAAAGACAGAGATAGACAGATATAGAGAGAAAGGAAGGGAAGGAGAGAGAAAGAGAATGAGAGAGACAGACAGAAAGACAGACAGAGACACAGAGAAAAAGGAAGAGGGGAGAGAGAGAG
>NW_025349087.1:0-2185 GCF_016433145.1 Gracilinanus agilis
AGAGAGGAGAGGAAGAGGGAGAGAGAGTTAGTTTCCCCAGGGAGTTCACTCTGATCCAGAGGCACGGTAATCATTCCAAGTCATTCCATCTTGTGCTTTCCAAAAGACCCTTTGAAGCTGGAACAGCATTCCATAAGACCTTCTCATAGAATGTTTATTGATTGCAGAGAGATGCCTGGGATCCAAGAAGAGATGATTAACTGCAGACTTTCTTGCCATCGGACACCACTAACCAGCTGCCCCCTCCGCCCCCCAGACTCAGGCAGCTGTTTCTGTTTCTGTGCCAATGGGAGCCTTTAACACATTTTTCCACTCGGATAAATCAGGGGCAAATGGCAAAGTCATGAAGAGCGAGGCCTCGCTCTGTGCTCCAGCAGCAGATGAAATACTCTATGATAACCAGGACTTCAATCAAAGAGCTCAGGAGGGAGCGGTGGTGGCGGCAGATTATCTGGGCTTAGAAGAGGAGATTCTCTTGTGGTGCATTAGGAAACAATCCAGCGGCCCAAAGCAATCCTGGAATGATGCCCCGGCTGGCCGGCTAGCCTGTTCATTAAGAGGGGATCAGTTCATGGCTGGGCAATGGCCTTTGATCCTATGAAGGTCCCAGTGATTGCTGTATTTGGGTGGGAACCTCCATCTCCTGGGCTTTGAGACAGAGCCCTGGTGGAGCTCGAGAGAGAGGAGTGCTGGGAGGCCCAGTGGTGACTGGGGGTTGGGCTAGAGGAGGGAATCAGAGAGGTATCTGGCTGTGGGGATTGTCTTTGCCCCTGCGGACCCAAATACAGCAAGATCTATTTTCAGTATGAGAGTTCAGTCGAATGAAACAGGAGCTGAGGACACTCTGCAGGGACTTGAAAGATTTTTTTGGGGGCGATGGGTGGGTGAGTGGTATTCTTTGTAAGAAGGTCACTTTCATGCTAGACAGAAAAAAACCCGACCCCTTCTCTTTCTACTTTTGTCCCTAACTTGCAGAGGTCAGATGGAGCAGTGCCCCAGGGTTCCATCCTAGGAAGGGGCATGCCTCCTTCTTTCATCAATATTATCCTTGCACCAGCCCTCCTATGAATCTATTGTTTGGCCAGCAGTTTCTCTGACTTATTCACTCTCCTCCTTCCCATTGAATGAGAGCAGCTATTGAGAGAGAGAGAGACAGAGAGAGAGAGAGAGAGAGAGAGAGAGAGAGAGAGAGGAAGAGAAGGAGAGGGAGGGAGGGAAGAAGGGAGAGAAGGAGAGAGGGAATTAGAGAGAGAAGGAGGGAGAGAGAGAGGGAGGGAGAGAGAGGAAGGGAGAGGAGAGAAGGAATGAGAGAGAAGAAGGGAGGGAGGGGAAGAGGAGAGGGAGTGAGGAAGGGACAGAAGGAGAAAGGGAACTAGAGAGAGAGAAGAGAAGGGAGGGAGGGAGGGAGAGAGAGAAAGAGAGAGGAAGGGGAAGAGGGAGAGAGGAAGAGAAGGAGAGGGAGGAAGGGAGAGAAGGAAAAAGGGAGCTAGAGAGAGAGAAGGAGGGAGGAGAGAGAGAAGGGGAGAGAGAGACAGAGAGAGAAGAAGAATGGAGGGAGAGAGGAAGAGAGGAAGAGAAGGAGAGGGAAGGAGGGAAGAAGGGAGAGGAGAGGGAACTAGGGAGAGAGAGGGAGAGAGAGAGGAAGGGAGGGAGGAAGAGAGAGGAGAGGGAACTACAGAGAGAGAGATGGAGGGAGGGAGAGAGGAAGAGAAGGAGAGGGAGTGAGAAAGGGAGAGAAGGAGAGAGGGAACTAGAGAGAGAGAAGAGGAGAGAGGGAGGGAGGAAGAGAGAGAGAAAGAGAGAGGGAGGGGAAGAGGGAGAGAGGAAGAGGAGAGGGAGGGAGGGAAGAAGGGAGAGAAGGAGAGAGGGAGCTAGAAAGGGAGAAGGAGGGAGGAGAGAGAGGGAGAGAGAGGAAGGGAGGGAGGAAGGGAGAGGAGAAGGAACTAGAGAGAGAGAGAGAGAGAAGGAGGGAGGGAGAGAGGAAGAGAAGGAGAGGGAGTGAGAAAGGGAGAGAAGGAGAGAGGGAACTAGAGAGAGAGAGAAGAGGAGAGAGGGAGGGAGGAAGAGAGAGAGAAAGAGAGAGGGAGGGTAAGAGGTAGAGAGGAAGAGAAGGAGAGGAGAGAGGGAGCTAGAGAGGAGGGAGGAGAGAGGAGGGAGGGAGAGAGAGAGAGAGAGAGAGAGAGAG
>NW_025349088.1:0-5550 GCF_016433145.1 Gracilinanus agilis
GAAGGAAGGAAGGAAGGAAGGAAGGAAGGAAGGAAGGAAGGAATCTCCCCTCCCAATCCATCTCAACCCTATAACCACCCATATTTTCTATTCTTAAAGTTAAAATTTTCCTAGGGCAGGTTTCCTGAAAATAAAACATAACTATATTACATATCTAACATTTTCTAGTTTCAATTCTTTTCAGAATAAAATTTTAACAGTTCAAAGAAACTGATTAAACATAAAAGCCAAAGGAAGCCATGTAAATTCAATGTTTAAAAATCACAGTTTAGGAGTGCCCTCCTGGAAGAAAATTAATTTTGAAATCAATTCAATTTAATCAAAACACACAGCCAAAAAAATAATCAACACCATACATCAAAAAAAATGGTCTATACAGTAGAAAGTATTTAATATATAAGTAAGGCAGAGGCCAGGCTCCATTTACTATCTGGCTTCCAGAGAAAAGAGATATCAGCAGTTAAAGGCAACTAATAGCCAAGAGAAAGCAAAAGCATTCTCAATTAGCAAAAGATTAGAAGTTTGAAAACCACAGCAAAGCAACAAAGGTAAAGGAACAAACACTCCTCAAAATTAAAATTATAAAGAAGATAATATTGTAAGATGCTTCCAAAGAAAATGAGGTCATGAGACCAACATTCTGGCATAGATTGCATGGTCAGATACTATTCCAAGTTGCAACTGATGGCCTGATTCTCAGAAAAACAAAGGAACACAAGAGGTTAATGTAAAGTTATCCTGTTGTTTAAGAGAATAGGGCTCATGTTTCAAGACTAAAATGCTATTATACGTATTAGAAGTTTTCCGATTTCCCAGATTCATCCTATTTTAAGTTTCATCTGATCTGTGGTCCTGGGAGGAGGAAATGCAGGGTTCCTCTGATAATACAAGAAAACTTTCCTATTTCAGAATGATATTTGTGGATAAAGATATTGGAGGAAGGTCAATCCAATGAAAAGTCTAAATTAGGGAATTATAAATAACGGTGTAAGGACAATTAGGTGATACAGTAGATAGTGTCAAGATGGAGTCAAGAAGACTCATTTTCCTGCACTCAGATCTGGTCTAAGACACTTATTATCTGTGTGACTCTAAGGAAGTTGCTTCACTCTGCCTCATTTTCCTCATCCGTAAAATGAGCTGGAGAAAGGGAGCTAGGTGGCTCAATGGATAGATAACCAGGTTTGAAAACAGGCAGCCCTGGGTTCAAATCTGGCCTCAGACACTTCCCATCTGTGTGACCCTAGGCAAGTCGCAATTGCCTAGCCCTCACTGCTCTTCTGCCTTGAAATGGATGCTTAATATCAATTCTAAGACAAGGTAAGGGTTGTTATTTTTTTTTAATGAGATAGAGAAGGAAATGGGAAACTATTCCAATATCTTTGCCAAGAAAATCCCAAATGACCTCAAAAAGAGTCAGACAACTGAAAAGAATGAGCAACAATAACATAAGTGGTACGGTTGAAAACATCTTGCAGACAGAAGGGTCTGGGTTCAAATCCAGACTATAGATTTCAAAATATATAGGCTGTGTGTCTCTGGGCAAGTCACTAGACCTCACTGCACCTGTTCAAACAAAGGTTGAATGGATACTTGTGAAGAAGTCACAGAGAAAATTCCTGCCTCAGGTATGGGATGGACAAGAAAGCAGAAGTCCCTTCTGACACTAAGATTCTGTGATTCTCTGAAAGGCACAGTCATTAGTAAGTATTAAGTAAGATTTGTACTGACCCACCTCACTGGGTTACAGTGAGGAAAGTGCTTTGTAACCTGTAAGGTGCTATACAAAGTGAGCTATATTCATTTTATAATTATTTCCCTGACTATAGTCCAAATCAGATACTTCACCATAATGTGGTTGAGACATGATTTTCTCAGAGAAAACACAAGGAATATCCTGCCAATTTGGAACGTGTTAAATAGTGGCCCAGGAACAGAATGCTAGATTGGGAGAAGCCCATCATCAAATATTGTTTGGCAATAGCCAAAAGCAGTCTGAACTAGACTAAAATGTAACCAGGAAATGTTTAACAAAATAAATATACAATATGGATAATGTTAATTTGTGTTTTTCTAAGTCCCTATATGCCTGAGTTTCTATTTAATATTACTGTACTAAAATCAGTACTCATTCGGTAGATAGAGCCTCCCACTAGAAATCACAGATCCTCTGAAGAATTATGATTATGATTATGTTTTATAAAGCACTTTGCAGTTCTCACAGCACTTCCTTCAATGTGACCCCAGGAGGCAAAGCAATATTATATTCCTGTTTTGCAGGAGAAGTACCTGAGACTCAGAGATTAAATATGTCCAAGGGACAGTGCTTTTCCAACTATACATGCCACACTTTCTAATTGGGCAACAACAATAAGATTATTAGGATTTACATTAGATTCATGTTGCATTAAAGGTACCAAATTTAGAATAATTGATTTGTCATTAGATCTAATAATTGAAACCAACCTGAATAGATCCTTAATTTTAGCAGCCCTTAGTTTGACAATAGATTCTAGTCACTCATAATTCACATAGGTTGACTTAACTATTCTCTACAATACAATGATCTTAAATGATTCTTAAGGATTTATAATTTAAAATGCTATCAACCTCCAGAGAAAGAACTGATGGAACCTAAATGCAGATCAAAACATACTTTTTTTTACTTTATTTTTTCTTGAGTTGTTGTGTGTGCTTTGTTTTTTTTCTTTGGTCTATGTTTTCTTTCACATGACTAATATGGAAATATGTTTTGCATGACAGCACATGTATTACCTATATCAAATCACTAAACTTCTCAATGAGAAGAAGGGATGGAAGAAAGTGAGAAAAAATGTAATGAATATAAAAAATTGTTTTATATGTAATTAGAATAATATTTAAATACAAGTAAAATAATAAAAAATAAAATTCACAAAAGATAAAAATTTACTAGATTTTTTTAGACTTCTTAATTGTGACAATTTCCAGATTAGTAGCATTTGAATTAATTCTTTTTAATTGCATACTATTAAACTGCATTTCTGTTAAAAAAAATAGAATTTATCTGTGAGTTGCTTCTAGTTATATGTACATATCACCCAGGACGGATTGAATGGATGGGTAATATTGGACCATGTTGTCATGGAAGACAGGAAAGCTTTATATAAAAATCCTGTGAGCCTCTGTGTTTACTCTGAGATTCAGGACTTTATGCTGCTTTTTTACCAGACAGAACCCTGGAATAATATACTGTGCTGATTTTGCTACAAGGTATAACTTTTCTCCTTCCCTCCAAAAGGGCATCCTAAATGACATTTCATATCCTACCTGCCTCGAATGCTCTCCTTCCCCATCTCACCTCTTGGAATTTCTAGCTCAATTCAAGGATAAGCCTAAGTACCACCTCTCCCAGAAGTTCTTTCCTGATTTCTTCCAATTGTTAGTGTACTCCATGCCCTAAGGTTACTTTTGATTAACTTGTCTATGTTGATCCCCCAAAATAGAATGTAATAAGCACCCAGAAGCCTGGAACTGTTTCATTCCTGTCTTTCTATCTCTGATGGGACATAGTGCCAGGTATATAGTAGGCACCTAATATAAAATTCTTGATGCGTGGAATTGGCCTTGTCAACAAACTGAAATCTAGGTAACTTAACAGAAGAAACACCCAGAGAGAGAAGAAAATAGCAGGAGCATCACACCCTCTAGTGGGTGAGGGGCAAAGTGAATACCAATGTAAAAACCACAGTGGTCTTTTAAGCAAGGTACTCCCCTCCAAAAATTTATCTTCAATATTCAACATTTCCTAGAGCTGTCCAGAGAAAGACTGAGTAGCCCTAGGAGGCTATAGGTTTCCTTCCAAAGGAGATCTCCAAGATAAGGCTGGATCATGACTTGTCAGAGTCAGAGGACTAGATAAATGGTCTCCATGTCTCCTTCTGATTCTGCAGTTCTGTGATTATCACCACAACCCAAAATTGTGAACCCTTTTAAAGAGTTTCTTCCTGACTCGGCTAAGCAAACCCAATGTGAGAAATCAGAAACCCCCCCACTCAGGACTATCCACTGAACTTATTTCCCAAAGTAATTCTCTCCCATTGGCCCAATTTAACTCTTAAACATCCAAACAATCCAGGGTCGTGAAAAAAGTGAGAGAGGAAAGAAGGGAGGAGGCAGAGGGTGAGAAATAGGCAAGAGTAAGAGGGTGAATTCCTACCCTGTGCAAGAGATACTATGGGGAAGAGAAGGACCTAGAATATTTACTCTCCACAATTTCTGAAGCCCCTGGGCTTTGTCGGTGTTTTATTGTTATTGTTTTGTTGTTTTGTTTTAATATCCGTGCCCTTTAACTGAAAAGAACCTTAGAAACCATCTATTCTAAACCTTCCATTTTACAGATGAGGAAACTGAAACCTCCACGGAATTAAGTGATTTGTCCAAGTACTGAAGGAAGGATTTGAATTTGTCTCCAATGACATGCTACCTGGATGATTGGAAACGGGCTTTACCCGAATTTCCCGGGAGGAAAAAAAAAATTGGCTAGTCACATTCTGCAACAAAAGATTACTACTGTCCCTGCAAATTATTTTTGACGAGAGGTCATCCTAGTCTAAAGTTAAAGTTATCCTAGATTGGATACAATGAATCCCAAAAGAAGATAAATAGTTTCCCTTTCTGGACTCCCTTTGAAGTTGTGCCCAGGGGCAAAGTAGTCAGGTAGGGACAGAAGCAGCTTGGGGCCGGTATAGGCTGGAAGAAAGTTGCCCTAATATTCCTGAGAAGCCCAGGGACAGAGAGTAATTTAGAATGGCCCTGGGACGGAGACTAGGAGACTAGAAGATAAAGAGAAGGAAGGGGGGGGGGGGGGGGGGAGGTGTGTGTACGCGCGCGCGCGCGCGCCGGGGACGCGCGGGCTGGGGCCTGCTGGGAATGAATGCCCCCTACTCGGTGGCTTTCGCGGTATTCATTCCTGTCTGTCCAGGGCTAGCCCTGGTGGCTGGGCCCCTCCCACTCCCTTCATCCCCAGCGCAGATCTGGCTTGGCCCCTGTGGTTCTTCTTCCTTCTCGCCCAGGGCCGGAACCCCCCCACTCCCAAAGGCTTGCTTAGTGGGGACCCAGGTACTCTCATCGCCTTCGGGAGGGATGCTCCCCGCGTCCTAGGCGCTTTCTTCCCCAGCCCTTGGGAACGTGCGTAGATGTAAGGTTAGAGACTGGAGGTTAGTTCGTGAGGATCTTTATGCTACAAAATGAAACGGAGCAATTTTTTTTAAATGGCAAAACCAAAACACCTTAAGAAGCCCCCACGGTCACCAGCTACCAACCTCCGGGCTGTCCCGGGCGGCGGCAAAGACTTGCACAACCACCCTCTCTCTTTCTCTGCACTTCCGAGTTCAGGCGGCGGCTGAGGCGGCTCGTTACTCACCCGGCCCTCCCTCCCCAGCTGCCCTTTGGCAGCGCGCCGCCGACCCCTGGCACTGGAGCTCTGAGCGCGCGCCCCCGCCCGTCCCCAGCCTAATTGCGCGGAGAGCGCGCCGCCGCACTAGGGCGAGGGGAGGGAAATAAATAGGG
>NW_025349089.1:0-5666 GCF_016433145.1 Gracilinanus agilis
ATATATATATATATATATTCCTGTTCATCATGTTGGGAAACAAGAGATATATTGCTTAAGCTAGAAGAAAATTCATGGAGGAAATAAAGTGAAGAATGGTATGTTTTGAGCTGCATTCAGACTCTATCCCTTCTTTGGTGGTGGATATCCTTTTTCATCATGAGTCCCTCTGAGTTGTCCTGGATCCTTGCCTTGTTTGTTGATAATAGTCAAGTCATTCACAGTTGATCATCAGACATTATTGTTGTTGCTATGCCCAATGTGATACTTTTTATCACATGTTTTTCAACCTGAGTCTGATATTCTACATTGATCCCTCTTAGATTTTATTTTATTCAATGAGGCTGAGATCTTCCCTGATTGGGACTTTGTCTCCACATTTCAGTTATCCTTCCTAGCTTGGTGTCCTCTGCCAATCTGTTATAGCTGCTTACTTAAGCATCAATAGGCTCATTTTAAGCTTTGCTGCTCCTAAGAGTACTCTAAAGGGATGTGTTCAAAGGTATTTTCCTACTTCAGGCAGAACCTGGACAAAAGTCCGTGTCTTTTGACTCTGAATCTAGTGCTCTTTTCACACACCAGGAATGGGCTACCTTCTGCCAAGAGTAAGAAATCAGGAAGGAATGTTCCAAGTTTGTTCAGCCAAGTGAAGGAGAGGAGAAATCATAACCAGGAGTCAAGCCAACAAACCCATTTTAGAGGACCAAGCAAAGGGTTACTCTTTTCCAAACTTTGGGAAGCAGGGAACATGCCAAAGCAGGAAATCTTTGGATTTACCCATCCGTGGTTTTGCCCTAATTTAAATTAGTTCTGTGGAACCTCCATTTTTTTAAAAATCCCTCTACTTTTTCACAAAGGGCTATTTAATTAACAAGTCAACGTAATTTTGTGGTGGTTTCAAAAACTCTTATAACTGGACAAAGAAACCCAGATCTACCGGCTTATTGTCTTTTGAAGCGGGCAGACACACAGCGTAGGAGCCAGAGGCCACAATTTTGTCCCACCAAGGTTTTCTGTTGTATTTTGGGGGCCCAAGTGTAACCTTCTGAAGAAATCTGCTTAATGATGGAATGACTCTGCTGCATACCTCACCCCAATTAGTCTAAGTATGTTTGGACTCTAATTGGCCCTGACGCGTGCCTGCTTAAAGAGATTCCCCCAGAATTATGGATCAACTTTTAGTGTTTGCCTTGGCTGGGAAAATGAAACATAACACGGTTTGGAGAATTTTCTGCACTTACCATGAAACAAGCAAGCCGCAGGTATCAAACATGCTTTGTTTGGGGGTTATAATCACATTACAAATTGAACACTTCCAAATGTTCCTGCTGGCAAACCCAAAAGGAATGATTATGTGCATGATAATTGCAGCAATCCAATGGAGGCTCTATACACATTTTCACCCACACAAAGAGGTATTTTCTCACACCCTTAGGTGTTCTTGCATGGAATATGCTGACTGTGTATGCCCATATGATCTATTATGTAAGGACGCAAGTATGGCGCCACACAAATGCAGTCATCTTATATAGAAACTCAAAATGTATATTTTTAAGCAGTTATCACCAAGTCAGGTGATAAGTCGACAACTATTTGGAAGGTGTAAATACTGGGCACCGACAGAGATTCCTACAGCAACCAGGAGGAAACCACCGGCAGTAATGGATGAAATCAAGAACAGTGTAATTTGGGCTAAGCATGGGGCAGGGGGTGGGGGGAGCTTCCTGGCTATAATGACTGTTCGGTTATGAAATGATTCCTCGGGGAAGAGGGCGATGTCTCCATTACTCTGGACTCTGGAAATGAGGTCTCTGTGTGCCCGAGAGGGCACCTCATAAAAGCAGCTCTGTTTAGTGGGAGGAAGGGGGTCTTTTCCGTCTCTGGTTACTCTGAGTCTGTTAAGGGTTGGGGGGGGAGAAGAAACCTCAAAAATCATCTTGTAATTGCCCATAAAATAACCACCAGATCCTCCTTTGCCTCCTGCCATTAACAAAAATGAAAAGCAGAACCTGAATTCTGACTGATACTTAGACATACCACAGGGTGGAATTTGCAAGGGAGTTTGGACCTTTGGTTCCTGCCCTTGGGGGGCTTACGATCAGATAGAGGAGTCAGGACAAAAAAAAAATGCAGTGAATATGTTGACCCCCCAGGTGCTATCACTCTCTTAAAAAATGACCATATACAAAGGAAACAAAAGCAAATCTTTTTAATGTGGACATTCTATTGTGATGGCTTGTGACATAAAGAATGCCCAGTCTAAAGGATGGAAAAGGAATTTAGCTGATATGGCAATGGAGAGACAAGATGGAATCTTGTGACACTTGTGAGATGTACTCTAGTGAGACAAGAGTAAAGATGAGCAAACCCATGAGGAGCTTTGAAAAAAAAAGGAACAAAAGTAAAAGATGCCATCAGAGAAATAAATGAAAGGAAGAAAAAATGGTCTGGTTCCAAGAAGAGACCAAGGGATGATGGATGGACAACTAGAGTGCTCCTCTGGTGCTCGTGATTTGGGGGCAAAGGAAGAAGGGACATCAACCCATGTGGTAGTCCCCAAAGTCAAACTTCTGAAAGGACATGAATAAGAGACACACGGGATGGGCCAACATTAAGGGAGGAGGTTTGAAGGAAATGCATAAACCAATGCGATGACAACTGCATTTGACTCTTTGAGCAATGACCTTCAGATGGGTACCATTTTTCTTTATGAGAAAAAGCATTCTCTTGGTAAGGAGGCAGAAAGCCAGAGACCCTCTCAAGTTGGTGTCTAGTCCTGTCTTCTGTTATGTCCCTCATACCAGAACTCCATGCCTTGCTGTTCCAGTATAGATTGTCTTTGTTTTTAGGTCCCGGCCACATATGTATCCTGCGGCTTATTGTCCCTTCCCAGGAAAAGATAATTAAGTCAGACCTATCAAACAGCTCTGAGGAGAAGGTCTGCCATCTCATGGGGAGGTATTAGGAAGGAGTGTGAAAGAAAAATTGCCCTGGGTTCATCATTCGTCAGTCCAGTGGGACATAAATGGATCACCTATAAAATAAGAGTAAATATGGAAAATACGATATGAGGACACCAACAGTATGGACAATGTCTTACCCAGCAATGTAGGATGCTCAAGTACACAGAAAAGGCTACAGAATAATTGAGTCACTGGCATCAAGTTGTGAAAAGATTTTTGTGAGCCTTGACGGCACCTCCAAAATACTGAGCAAGAAGAAGTGGATTTGGAGATAGGTGGCTCAGTGCACTGCGAACCAGACTTAGAGATGGAAGGACCTGGGTTCAGATCTGACCTCAGACACTTCCTAGCTGTGTGACTCAGGGCAATTCACTTAACCCCCATTGCCTAGCCCTTATTGCTCTTCTTCTGCCTTGGAACCTACACACAATTTTGATTCTGAGACAAAATATGAGGTGAAAAAATGGTTTTATAGGATACAAAATCAATGTAGTTGGGTAAAACACTAAACCTGGAGTCAGGAAGATCTAAGTTCAAAACCAAACTTGGACATTTAATAGCTGCGTCATCCCAGACGAAAGATTTAATCTCGTGGCACCTCAGTTTCCTCATCTGTAAAATGAAACCACTGGATTTCTAAGCATTGGTCTCTTAAATCTGATCAAGCTGCCAACCTATAATCCTATGACTATATATTATTTTGACCTATTAAACAGGTGAAATTTCTGTGAATGTAATAACTTCTTGGTTCACATGGAGACTCCAAAGGAAGTCTGTAAATAAACCCAATAAGACTGAGCAGTTCCTAATACCTACCTCCTATACACTAGTAAGGCTTCTGCCAAAAAGGCAGTAATGGTATGAAGATTTTTAGGATCTTAGGCATCACTGGATCATAGAGTCATAGATATAGAGGTGGAAAGAGCCACAAAGGAAATTTAATTTCCCAAATTTTTCAGATGAGGAAATTGAGACTCAGAGAGATTACATGACTCATCCAAGATTATACGCTTGATATGTAGCAGAGATGGAATCTGACACTCAATTTCATGTTCTATCCACTGTACAATACTGCCTTAACCACAAAGCAGAGCATCTTGTGGAGGGAGAGTTTTGAACACCATGTCTTAGTCTAAGTATAAAAATAATAATAACCAGATTTATATATCATTATTTTATGCCAAGCATTATGCTAGGCTGTTTAAAATTATCCTCTCATTTGATTCTTAAAATAATCTGAAAAGAGTTCTTTTTAATTAATTAATATGGGGAAACTGTGGCTAAGAGCAGTTAGATGACTTACTCAAGGTCAGATGAACTAATAAGTGTCAGAAGTAGGATTGGAACTCAGGTCTTCCTAACTCCAAATCGAGAGCATACTGTGCTATGTTGTTATTCCTAACAAGGAGATGCCTCAAGTTAGACCAAATAATATGATGCTCCCATCTCCCAAATACACAGAAAGTTTTTGTAAGGCAGGGAATGATTCCCCAATCTTGAAGGTATTAAGTCTATCAGAAATGAGTAAGGTCAATTTGACTTCTGCAGATTTTGATCTGTAGTCCGATTTACCCTGAAATAACATCAAGGATAAGACAAGGAGACATCATCAAAAGCCATCACCGTCTAGGACATCTTCACTCAACTGCTTTTCTTTGTTATGATGTAGGTTTCAGTTTCAGTTTCCAGTACTGGTAGTGATGTAAAGAAAAATAATAATAACAATAAATATCAATAAACCCTATTCATTTTTTATTTTAATTTTTCTTTCTTTTTTTGTTTTTACTTTTAAAATACTTACTTTTAAGTTTAATGGATACTTTTTGTTTATATCCCACTCCCAACCCCACTTAGTGAGCCTTCCTTCTTGTCAAAACAATTAGGAAAACCAATGGACACAATTAGCAAGTCTGCAAGGATCCGTAGTCCTTTACCTCTCTGATGAGATGAGTGGTGAATTTTCATCTCCCTCCTCCAAGTCAAAACTGACCACAATTATACAACATTTGGTTTCATTTTATTTGCTTTTTCATTTCTGTTATTGCAGGCATTGTGCGTGTGTATGCATATATGTAGATGTTTGGTTTTGCTTACATCACTTTGCATTAATTCACACAAGTCTTCTCAAGTTTTGCTGAATTCTTCATTATTCTTTACAGTGCATGTTCCATTATATTCTCATATCATGGTCTTTTTAGTTGTTTCTCAGTCGATGCTCACCTTCTTTATTTCAGTTTCTTCCTGTCTCCAAAATTTCTGCTCAAAATTCCTTCCTAGACCTTTCTGTCTTGAACTCCTCCACATATATGCATGGCAATGAGGTCTCTAGGGCAAAAGGAATCATCACTTTAGTCATTTTTTAGGATAATTTCAAGTTGTTTTCCAAAATGGTTGGACCAGCCATTGCTGGACAACTACAACGGTGCATTCAAGCAGCCATCTTTCTGCAGCCCATCCAACATCCATCAATCCATTCTTTGAACATAACACTCCATCTCATTGTCTTGAACTGGCTTTTCTTCATGCCTAGAATGTTTTGCCTCTTCACTTCTGTCCTTTGGTTTTCTTAAAGACTCAGTTAACCTCCTTTTACTTAAGATGCCTTTCCTCATCCCCCTAATTATTAGTGGCTTTCCTTGCTCTGAATATGTTGATTTTCTACACACACACACACACACACACACACACACACACACACACACA
>NW_025349090.1:0-7591 GCF_016433145.1 Gracilinanus agilis
AGGAAGGAAGGAAGGAAGGAAGGAAGATGAGAAAGAGAGAGAGGTGAGAGACCCTAATCCCAAAGCCCTTCAATCTTTATTCTGCTCTGTCCTTGTTTTCAGCGAAATAATAGTCTTATTATATAGAAGACATAGAGTCATATTTATGTACATTTAGAAGGAATCTCAGAGACCTCTGACCATGGCATTTTATAAATGAGTAAACTGAGGCCCTGGGGGATTAGATGATTTTCCCAAGGTCACACCAGGTAGTAATTGTCAGAAGTGGAAATTAAACACAGGAATTTTCTGGAATAGAAGTTTCTAAAGTCATGTCCTAAATGAACAATAGAACTTTGAAAAGAATTCAGGACACCGAAGAGGAGAGGAAAATTTTGTAGGCAAAGAAAAATACATGAGGAGACTGGAATTCACAAAGTGGACCTAGCAAGAGCTAGAGGACTCATGTAGGCTAATAGTAGGACATGAAGCTAGAGAAGAGGTTGAAACCGGAATTAACAGGGTCTTGAATCCAGGCTAAGTATTTTGAACATCATCTGCTGAATAAGAGAACTGACTAAAAACTGGCTGAGAGAACAGAGTGCTAGGAGGCAGGAAGACCTCAATTCAGAGTTTCCTCATTTGAAAAAAGGGGTTAATAACAGCACCTACCCCATAAAGTTGTAATAAGGATCCAATGTGTAAAATACTACATAAAATTACTATATAAATGCTGGTTATCATTATTATTTTGGTTTGGATTGGCAAGGGGAGAAGCCACGATGGAATGATATGTCTACAGTAATACTTTAGGAAATAAACTGGTAGGGGTTTACAAAGTGTAGTCTCTCCAGTTCTGGCAGAACTCTCCTGCCAGCCTGCTTCTTCCCACCCCCTACAGCCAATACCCCATTCTATATCTCCTCCCCCCAGATTATTATAGGAATTGCTACCTGCACTGGATATTCACTTTCTTAGATCCATCCTCCCCATTGCTGCTAGCTTAACCTCCCTAATGCCCATCTCTGATCCTAGCACTGGTGGGCAGAGAAACCATCCATAATTCTCTGTTGCCTACTGAATAAAGGCCTCACTCACTCACCTGGAATTCACCACCTGCCAGGTTCTGCCCAGTTTTATTTCACACTAATCCCCTTTAAATGCCAAGTACTCCAGCCAAATTGACTATTCCCCATTCCCCAAATATGAATCACTGTTTCCTGCTTCTGTGTATTTTGTTCATATCAATCCATCTTCTCTTTAGAGATGATACACCTGAAGAAAAATACTTTTATCAATTAAAATACAACTGATTTGGGACAGCTGGGTGGCTCAGTGGATGGAAAGCCAGGCCTAGATAGAGGAGGTTCAATTCTGGCCTCAGATAGTTTCAACTGTGTAACCTTGGGTAAGTCACTTAACCCCCATTGCCTAACCTTTACCACTCTTCTGCCTTGAAACCAATACATAGTCTTGATCCTAAGACAGAAGGTAAGGGTTTTATTTATTTATTTTTGGAATTTTTTTATTTAATTGATTTATAATGTTTTTCCATGGTTATATGATTCATGTTCTTTCCCTCCCCTCCTCCCATCCCCCACCATAGCCAATGAGTAATTCCACTGGGTTTTACATGTGTCATTGATCAAGACCTATTTCTATATTATTGATATTTGCATTAGGGTGATCTCTTAGAGTCTACATCCCCAATCATGTCCCCATTGACCCATGTGATCAAGCACTTGTTTTTCTTCTATGTTTCTACTCCCACAGTTCTTTCTCTGGATGTGGGATAGCATTCTTTCTCATAAGTCCCTCAGAATTGCCCTGGATCATTGCATTGCTGCTAGTAGAGAAGTCCGTTATGTTTGATTGTGCCACAGTGTATCAGTCTCTGTGTATAAAGTTCTTCTGGTTCTGCTCCTTTCACTCTGCATCAATTCCTGGAGGTCTTTCCAGTTCGTGTGGAATTCCTCCAGTTCATTATTCTTTTGAGCACAATAGTATTCCATCACCAACAGATACCATAATTTGTTCAGCCATTGCCCAATCAAAGGGCATCCCTTCATTTTCCAATTTTTTGCCGCCACAAAAGAGCATGGCTATAAATATTTTTAAGGTAAGGGCTTTAAAGAGGAAAAAATCCAATGGTTTAAAAATATATTTTTAATTAATCAAATTGATTCTCCCAACTGGAAACCCATGTCTCCCATAATTTTCTGATCACCTCCAGCCCAGATCCACCCTCTGTAATAATTGTCTGTGCCAAAAAGGAAGAAAAGGAAGGAAACAAGCATGAATTAAATGTCTGCTATGTCCCAGGCACTGTGTTAACCATTTTCCAAATGTATAATTGATCTTCAAAATAGTCCTGAGAGATTCCCCATTTTACAGCTGAGGAAACTGCAACAGGCAACAATTAAGTAAAAAATAAAGCTAACGTCTTAATCTGGATTTGAACTCAGGTTTTGCTGACTCTAGAACTACTCATATGGCACACTGGATTCAAATTTGGCCTGAGATCCTTCCTAGCTATATGATCCTGGGCAAGTCACTTAACCCCAGCTCCTAGCCCTTACCACTCTTCTGCCTTGGAATCAATAATAAATACTGATTCCAACTCAGAAAATAAGAGGTTTTTTAAAAATACTATATAAATGCTAGCTATTGTTATTTATTAATCCCTCATTCCCAAAATGTATACCTTCCTCACTTCCATTTATTGAAATCCTTCCATTAGGACCCCAGCTTGGGTGTCTCATCCTTCACAAAGCCTTCCCTGATGACCCACTCCCTGCCCTACCTAACCTTTCTCAATCTGACTTCTACCTACTTCTCCAAGCTTATCACACAATACTTAATACTTCTCTCAGGGCAGCTGGGTAGCACAATGGATAGAGTACTTTGCCTGGCCTCAGGAAGACAAGTTCAAATATAGCCTCAGACATAGTTTTTTTGTGACCCTGGGTAAGTCACTTAGCCATCTGCCTCAGTTTCCTCACCTATAAACTAAGGATAATAATAACACCTTCCTCCCAGGGTTACTGTGAGAATCATATCGTAAAGTACTTAGCACAGTGTCTAGCAAATAGTAGGTGCTTAATAAATGATTGCTTCCTTTCCAGCCTTCTAGATGATGAGGGTTTCTTCTATGCTTTGCACTTATCACATTCTCTCTGTATCATGCTTATTTGTGCCCATTCTGTAGAGATCCCTGGGTGGTCACAGCAGTCAGCAGGGTGCCAGGTACCATGCCCTGACTTGACACTTAAAAGCACGAGAGGACCAACTAATTATTCCCTGGCAGCTAGGCGTTGCCTCTTGCTGTGTCCTAGTTAAGCCTGGTGGTAATCCAAAGAAGTGACCTTATAAATAAGAGCTCTCAATTCTCCTGAGTTTCTCCAACAACAACAGCAACAGCTGTCCACAACCCCTTTGAGAGCATGTCACCTATAATAAAGCTCAGCTGTATTGCTTTGAGCTAATCAGTCTCTGTACTCATTCTCAATATCCATCCAGTTGATTTCAAAACGATATCAAAAGGGCCGGTTAGGTTGCTCAGTGGATAGAGAGCCAGGCCTAGAGGTCCTGGGTTCAAATGTGACTTCAGACACTTCCTAGCTGTGTGACCCTGGGCAATTCACTTAACCCACATTGCCTAGCCCTTACCACTCTTCTGCCTTGGAACCAATATTCAATATTGATTCTAAGACAGAAGGTAAGGGTTTAAAAATATACATATATCATATGTTCCTCTTAGACTTTTTTTTTTTTATCCTGGGACTCCATTCTAGGAGCATAGGGCCACAACCACAACTTAGACTGTAAGCACTTCAAATTCAGGAGTTGTATGTTTGGAGAGGTGGGGAGAAGGCAGGAAGGTGTCCAATCTTTGTGTCTCTTGTGGCTCTAAAACAACAATTTTCAGAGCAGGTGCAAATCTGCATTAGCAGAGGGAATTTTCTGCCTGGGGATTACCTATCCCAATAAAATCACATGTCCAGTCCAAAACTTGAAAAATAACAAACAAGCAAAAAAATTTAACAGCTCCTTACAAAAAGAAAGCACTCCTTTTTTTCCCCCTGGTTCACAGAAAGATGACAGGGAAGTGTCAGAACTCTGCAAGCTCTTCCTTGATCCTCCCCATTTCCTTTTAAGGAACAAACCCAGTAAAAAGCCTTGACACAGTAAGAGAACCCTTAATAAACATCTTATAGAGCAGGTAGGTGGCTCAGTGGATAGAGGACCAGGCCTAGGGACTGAAAGTCCTGGGTTCAAATCCAACCTCAGGCACTTCCTAGCTTTGTAACTCTGGCTAAATCATTTAACCCCAGTTGTCTACTGTTCTTCTGCTTTGGAACCAATACTTACTATTGATTCTAAGACAGAAAGTCAGGGAAGAATGGTTGTTTTTTAAAATTTCTTACAATTGAACTATCTTTAATAAAGCATGTAGTCTAACAAAATGATTGCCATGTACAATAATTACATTCATAATAATAATATTGATATAAATATAAAATATTTTCCATTTATAATAATAATATAAATAGAGAAGGTTTTGATTGAGAAGGGGAGTTCCCAGAGAAGATCTGGAGAAGAGGGCTCTAGTGTCAAAGATTGTTTTATTGTTTTCCCATAGTTCAGAGGAATATTTCTTTTTAATCCCTTTAGAAATCAGAACTTAAGGCAGGCAAGTCTCTTTTCTGACACTCATTGGCTTGCAAACAGGAACTGAGATCTCCCTTAGTGTTCCATTAGCTAATTAACATGTTCCACCATAGTGGTTCATGCTCATTGTCTCCAATAACTCAAGACTGGCAGTTCTGAGTTTCAGAAGGGATAAATCTGATTGGGTTTCTGGGACAGTAAGCCTGAGTCCCAAGGAGAAGAGAGTCAAACTGATTGACCCAAGAGAAACACAACAGGTCAAAATCTCCATGCCCACCATTGGTAACATTTTCAGCCTGCGTGAGAAAGAGAGACCTAGTTTGTGTTGTTTTTTTAACTAGCATGATATCCTGTTTTCTGCAGGTTTATAGAAAGCAGAGACATGAGGCAGGTACAGGTATTGAATCTGCAGCTAAAATGTCACCTGAGAAATGCCAACCATCTTCCCACCCACCCTACCCCCAACACCACCAAGGGCATAGCCTAACTGCACCCACTGCCACACATGAAAACACAGCCCTAGGACAACGATTACAGGGTGCACCTATTGTTATAATTTGGGAAATGCCTCCCTCAGCAGCCAAAATACAGGCTATAAAAGTACAAATTACACCTTCCAGAGACCTGAGACTATAGACACTCTATTGCCACCAGGACAGCTAGGTCCAAGCAGCCCACAGCCTATTCCATGCCTCACCAAGCCCAGTGAAAGGAGTCACAGAACCCATGCCCCTCTGGGTCATTGGAGTTTGAGGAAGAGGAAGGAAGAAAGGGAAAGAGGCAGATCTTGAATTGGAGGTTGCACAAATTGCCAGAGGAGCTAACAGTGGAGTGGACTGAATTAACTAATGTCCTCCCAGCAACCATGTTCTGACTAGCTCAGGTACTACCAGAGGCAGACAGGGTGCTCCCCTTCCCACCAATCAGAGGGTGCAAGAGATTTATGGCTATGAGACTTGACTCCCTTTGTTTGAGGTTTGTAAAACTGTGATGGGAATTGAGTATAAAGTCAGAACAGTGATTGCAAAACCCTGTTGTGGAGCCAGATCTGTTGTGTATACCTACATTTTTATATGTCTTTGAAACAGTGAACGTCTAGTTAAGCTCCCATCCAACTCTCTTACAATTATTTCTGAATGTGTCTTTGTTCCATTTGTCACCTGGGCCAAAGAACTGAACATCCAGAAGGCTGGTGGTGAGCCTCTCCGAACTTAGCTAAACCCTCCTGTATGTTCTTCCTAATGCACAGATCTGACTCACTCTGTGTCAAAAATCTTCAATGGCTCCCCACTCTTCCTACTCTTCATCTGAAGTTGAATCCCACCACCTCTAATACTCACTAGCTGTGTGTAGTTTAACCCCTCTATGTCTCAATGTCCTCATTTGGAAACTAGAGATAATATCTCTAGGACTAGAGTTCAGGGTTGTTTTAAAGATCAAATGGAATAATATATACCAAGTATATATTGCTGTATAAATGTCACATATTCTTATTGTTGTGATTTGTATTATTATTATAACTACTATTACATTTTGTAAGGTGGCATAGTAAATAGAGTGCTGGACTTGGCTTTGGGAAGAAAGAAAGCCCAATTTCATGAGTTCAGATTCAGCCTCAAACACTTACTGTGTGACCCTGGGCAAGACACTTAACTTCTGTCAGACTCAGTTTCCTCATCTATAATATGTTATTCAGTGGATAGAGTCTGGAGTCAGGAAGACTCATCTTCCTGAGTTCAAATCCAGTCTCAGATTCTTACTAATTGCATGACCCAGGGTAAGTCACTTAATCCTGTTGGCTTCAGTTTCCTCATCTGTAAAATGAATTAGAGAAGGAAATGGCAACCCATTCCAGTATCTTTGCCAAGAAAACCCCAATGGGAAGAATCTGAAAGGACTAAAAATTGCATTTTGTGGGTACCAGTATATAATTCAGATTGCTTATCTGTTTCCCTTGCTCTCAGTACCTGAATGCCACCTTTTCCAATCATATCTTTCCTTTAATGAATATCATTTCACCACTCTATCCTATAAGACCCTGCACACAATTGACCTAAGTCTCAAAGAATCAATTGCATTTAATTAAATTTGGTTCAATTCAAAAACAGCTATTAAATGCCTACTGTGTGCAAGGCACTCTGTTAAGCTTTGGGAAGCAAGACAAAAATTAAGCAGCCCATGCTTTGAAGAGAAATTAAAGGAGGAACTGGTTTACATTTGGGAAATTGTATGGCACTTTCTATAACTCCAAGCAGCAACTCTCTAATACAAATTTGGTATTTTTAATACCAGTGTTCTCCCCGTGCTGCACTACAGTCCAAAGCAGCTCAAATACAGTTGCAGAAGGGTAATACTTTTGGTAGGAGGGGACAATGGTTCATTAGTGAACATGAAACCATTCAGAAACACATAACTGGAAAAGGAAGTGACCATGTCAAGTATGGAAAATGGGCAGCTTGTGCGCTACATTGTTATCCACAAAATGTCAAAAGACTTAGAAGAAAGGGGCAGCTGGGTAGCTCAGTGGATGGAGAGCCAGGCCTAGAGACGGGAGGTCCTGGGTTCAAATCCGGCCTCAGACACTTCCCAGCTGTGTGACCCTGGGCAAGTCACTTGACCCCCATTGCCTACCCTTACCACTCTTCCACCTATGAGTCAATGCACAGAAGTTAAGGGTTTAAAAAATATATAAAAAAAAAGACCTAAAAGAAAGACAGTATCCTCTGTACAATAATTTTGAGGGGAAGGGGCAGACAAGACACAGGAGGTGTATAGATGGGGTGTGATATGCCCTTGGCACCAATAAAAAATGACAGGCATAGAGACACACAGAAAACAGAAGAAGGAGAAAGAGAAATAGGGGAAGAAGAGAGATGGGAGGAGAAGGAAGAAGAGAGGAAGGAAGAATAGAGAGGGAGAGAGAAACAGGAGAGAGTATATG
>NW_025349091.1:0-8542 GCF_016433145.1 Gracilinanus agilis
GTATATATATATATATATACTGATGATATCATTGATTGTTTATATAATTTTAAAATACCAAATTAAAAGAAAGAATAAAAAGGAAAAGAAGAACCTGTTTGCAAATATAAACTGTCTAGTATAACCTATTTAAACTAGCTCTTGCCTGGAAAAAGTGAGTAAGGAATACAAGAAAAGATATTGACTCTGACCATTGATTTAAAATCCATTAGAGTCAAGATGGAAGAGAAGGTAAACAGACCCACTCTATCAATTTACCCTCTGAACAACCATGAGATAATGCCTAAAAATGAATTTTGGAGCAGCAAAACCCACAAAAAGATGGGGTGAGTTTTTTGTTCCAAAACAATTTAGAAGACTGCATGAAAGATCTATTGTAATCGAGTAGAAATGGAGTACAAACAAGCACACCAAAGAAGGCAACATGCCTTGGATGCAACTGAACCAGCAGCAAAATTCTTAATCACAGATGATAAGTGGGGTCAGACAACTGATCAGAAGGAGATTACGGAGGCCCTTTTGCTGGCTCTGGGTGCAAGACTATTGTCGTTTTTCCCATTCACGGATCCAGGTCACTGTCTTGGGTTTCAGTCTCAAGGTGAAGAGAACAACCAGCAGACACCAGCACTTGTGGCCACAGGGAAGCGAGGGAGTTGGTCAGTTTGTGGTTTCTCACAGATCAGAGCACCAGCTGGAAGAATATTAAACACACCTTTCCTTGGATCATACGACCTTTGAAGAACTGAAAACTTATAGATCCCCACAGTTATCTCTGAAAGAAAATGCACAAAGAACCAGAAGTTTAGAACAGTTCTCCCTTTGCCACAGAAACAGAGTCCAACTTTAACAATTTTTTTAAAGTTAAAAGAAAAAGGCTGGAAAATGAGCAAAAAACAAAAATAGAAACTCAGCATAGAAAGTTATTTTGGTGACAGGGAAGACCAAAACACAAACTCAGGGGAAGACAAAAAAAAGTCAATATTGCTACATCTAAAGCCTTCTAGGAAAATATGAATTGGGTTCAAAAATAATTCATGGAGTTGTTCAAAAAGGACTTGAAAAAATCAAATTAGAGAAATAGAGAAAAACTGGTAAAAGAAATAAGAATGATGGAGGAAAGTAATGGAAAAAAGAGTCAGCATCTTAGCAAAGGAGGCTCAGAAAAATACTGAAGAAAATAATACCTTAAATAGCAGAAAAGGTTGATTGGTAAAAGAAGCACAAAAATCCAATGAAGTGAGGAATTCCTTTCAAAGTAGAACTGATCAAATAGAAAAAGTCATAACACATTCACTTAAGAAAAGAACTTCTTAAAAGGCACTATTGGCCATGTAGAAAAAGGGGGTACAAAAATTAACTGAGGAAAGAACCCTTTAAAAAAGTAGAATTGGCCAAATGGAAAAGGAGTTAGAAAAAGCTCACTCAAGAAAATCATTTCTTAAAAATTGGATTTGGACAAATAAAAGCTAATGACACCATGAGACATCAAGAAACATTCAAACCAAGTCAAAAGAATGAAAAAAAGGAAGGCAAAGATAACCTGAGTTCAACTAAAAATATACATACATTCAAAGGAAAAAGAGGCAAGATTTTATGCACTATCTTCTCACGAAACAGCAAAATAAAATAGTGGAAAATATACAGAAAGCTTGACATGGGCCTACAGACACATTGTCTCAATAGTATTTAAAGATGAAAGTAAGGAGGAAGTAAAAAGATGTGAAATGAAACATATTTGTAAATATTTCTATAGTGCTCATCTCATTACATATGAGAGTGGAACCCCCAACTTTATATTCAGTGCCTGGTGTTCTAAATGTCACTTGAAAAACTCAACATGACACCTAGCACAGGACCTGACACATAGTAGGTATTTAATAAACAATTATTGATTAACTGATGAAAATTAGAACTATGCTCATTTGATTCTCTACTGACCTTGGAGGCAAACAATGGTATATAATCGTCAGTTCAGAATTGAATCTCTTTATGCTTTATGCATAATCATAGAATAGCCTGACTTTCAAAAAAAGGGTAGATAAAAGAATTCTCTTTAGTAAAGGAATGCATGCTCATTGGGAATTATTGGGAATAAGCCTTCTAATGAGAAAGGCATTATTGATGAAAGAAACAACTGGCCATTTTCTCAGGGACGCAACTCCTTTTCTGGAGGTCAAATCTGCAATCCCTCAATTTGGAGTCTTTTACAATGGTCTGATCTACAAATAAAGTGACTAACTCATTGCTTACTTGGTTCAGTGCCGAAATTCCTCAAACTGACTAAAGTCTCAAGAAACTTAGCTACTCTATGTTTTAGTCAATGATCTGTTCTTTTTCTAATTTTTTCCAGATTATATATCTATACAATTTTAAATATTTGTTTTCTGACATTTTTTGATCCATGTTCTCTCTCCTTTCTACATCTCTCTTTTCCCTAAGAAAGCATTTAATATAATATTGAGAGGTACATATATTATCATATAATACATATTTACAAGTTTGTCATATTGTTAAACATACATATTGCTTCCATTAAAAGAAAATTCATAATGGAAAAAAAGTGAAAATAGTATGTTTTGATATGCATTCATACTCTTTCTATTCCTTCTGTGGTGGGATCTATATAATCTTCTTTAGGCAACTAACATAGTTTGTACCTATAGGGAGAAACTTGAGCAATATAAATATATATAAACATAATTCACAACTCATAAAGGGATCATGAATATAAACTCATCTTGCTGACACATTTAAAATTTCATCATGTATCCTATATTCTGAGATTGTATCCTATGTATATGTGTATATGTATATACATATATATATGTATATATAATATTTTAAGTGATGGTGGGGACATTAACAATTAGTAGAATCAGAAAAGACAATATAAAAATGTGATAAATGAGGTAAATCCTATAGGGATAGAGGAGTTCCAAAGGTCAGAAACAAAGAGGAAGAATACTGAGCTTCGCAATTACTTTTATATACAGATTAAAAGACTATTTTTGATAAAAGTAAAAGAGGAAAATAGTCACTTTCAGAGATAATTACTACACCAGACCACATCTTCTTAGTCACACAAGTTAACTGAGACTCAGCTGCAGAAATGACTACATTCTACTGTGTTTATTATTTATTAATCATGTAGGGGGGAATTGAGTTGGTAGCACAAAACAGATCTCTAAAGGCTTTCCCCCAGCAAAGTGACTCCTGTGTCTATGTTAAATTTGTTTAATATTCCTTGACAGATGCAAGCACTAAATTAACTATTCAACCATCAACTAATATTAATATCAAACATGGGATCCATCTTTTGCTTAAAGGCCAAAAAGTTTTTTTTTCCCTGAAAATGCAATTTTTACTCTGTTCTATTCTATCTACTCCAGAGGTTCCCTATTATCTCAAGGATCAAATATAAGGTCTTCTGTGGGTATTTAAAACACTCGCCTCCCAAATACACCATAATCCTTGGACACAGTATACATGACCCTCAATCTTTATATTGAGTGTATTTGCACTGGATACCCCCATTCCTAGAATATTCTATCTCTTCATCTTCATTTATTTGTTTCTTTGGCCTCTTTTAAGACTCTGCTCAAATATAACCTTCTACAGGTGTGTTTTCCCAGACTCATCCCCATCTTTTCCATTATATACTTGCATATATTACAAATTTATGTGTATATTATAAATTATATATACACATATATGCATATATATAATCATTTGCATGCCATCTCTAAGTTCCTTTTTGGACAAGGATGATGCTTTGCCTTTCCTTTGTGTACACATCACTTAGCACGGTGCTTTTCACATGAAAAATATTAAAAATGGACAATAAAATGAGCCCAGAATTCATTAGAAAAAAGAATTCAGCATGTTTTGCATTTATAATATGGCAATGGTTTCAATGATTCTAATTTACAAAAGCCCATTTTATTGCTATTCGTCTCTCAATAATATTCCCATTTTCTGAAAAAATCGAATACCAAAATTTCAGTAATCTAAATTCCAAATGAATTGAAAGGTAATGAAAAAAGAAAAAAGAGAGGAGATGTGTAAGTCATTTTGCAAAGGGCATTAACAAGGATTTTCAGGCCAGTAATGTTGTGAGAAGGAAGGACAACAGATTGACTCACTGATTTCTACAAAAATATATCCATGAAATATTCAGTAATATAGAGATGTCTCCAGATATTGGGAAGACGTTCTTTAAATGATTTAAGCAGAACATAGACATATTTCTCAAGGCAAGACATGAATAAAGAGTAGTTTGCACAGGTGAGAAATTCATATCAATACAGAATCATATCAAAATAAAGATGAATTTTCAGACTGAAGCATAATTTTTACTTAAATTGGTAAAAGTTTGAATAATTATAGACAAAAATGGGTTAAAGGCCTCTACAAATTCTTCCTGCAGTTTATGTCCAATGGTATAAATAAATCATAATTGCTAGAAAAGTCAGTTAGTGAGAAAAGTAATTTTAAACAACAAAATATCAACTAATTGGGAGGTATTTAAGGTCTACATAGTATTTTACAAATGTTATCTCATTTCATTCTCACAACAACTCTGTGAAAAAGTTTATTAATATCCCCAATAATAATTTTTATTATTATCCCCTATTATTTATCCTGTGACAGAGGAAGGTTAAGTAATTTTCCCAGGGACATAGAACTAGTAAATGCTGGAGGCCAGATTTTATCTTAGGTCTTCCTGACTCCAGGAAGTGGAGAAGATGGAAGATTAGTCTAATTCACATTAGGTTTATCATGGAAAATCACTTCAGGAAAAGCCTTAACATTATTATTATTATTACAAATATTAATAATAACTCCCAAACACCTTCTTAACTTGAAACCGTCATCGAAGAGTCACTTTCTAAGCTGCCAATCATTAGACCAGAAAAGAATCACAATATGGCAAAGACCATTTATTCTATAAAGCATATTTTAGCGATTTAAAATCATAAAACTCATTAGGTCCCAACAATGAAGATCTTAGTGGTAGGCAATGTACTAACAGTTTAGGTATTCTCCTCAGGCTAAATGGAATAAAATCCTTTAATGAAGGGAAATAGAAAGAGGCCTAAAAATATCATTCCCACCTCCAGTCCTAATATACAAAGTAAATCAACCTTTTCTATTTGCTAACCATGTCATTCTGACAAAATCTTTAACCTCTTTGAGCTTTATTTTCCTTAACCAGACATTGACAGAAGAGAATTGATAGAGGGTGGACAAATTGATTTCTAAGGTCATTTCTATTTCTAAATTCTATGACAACACTTATTTTGAAGGGGGTTGTTGTTGCTGTTGTAATTGTTAAATTGGTAGATAGCAAGATAGCTAATGAGATAGACAAACAGACAGATAGATGGACAGATGGATGGATGGATGGATAGACAGAGAGATAGATAGGGAGAAAGAGAGAGAGAGAGAGAGAGAGAGAGAGAGAGAGAGAGAGAGAGAGAGGTTTCCCCCCCCCTCCTATAACCTTCCAAGCATTTTGATCACTGGATAAAAATGGATTTAGCACATTTTAATATTTTTCAGGGCAGGGGACTATATTTAGCCTCTTTTTGGTATCCTCAGTGCTTAACACAGTGCATGGCACATGGTAGGCACTAAATAAATGCTTATTGATTGTGCTTTGATCCACTTTTTTTTTTCTTTTTCAAGCTAAATGAATAAGAATCACCCATTCTAGGGGAGAAGATGAAATGTCATCTGTAATAATGAGTCAAGGAAGTAACCCTGAGGTATCCATGAATTAAAATAAAACAAAAATAAAATTAATTTAAAAAAAACTCTATGGGATGGTAGAATTTGTAGTCTAGGTTTGACTTCTTTGGAAGCTGAAATTAAAGGTGGAGTAAAGGAAGAAAAGAATCGAGGCAGTAATTCAAACTTGTTTATCTGAACTTTGTATTCACCTATCTGTGTAATATTATTTTCTTTCATTAGAATGTAAGCCCTTTGAGGGCAGAAATGATTTCATTTTTTATCTTTCTAGTTCCACAAAATTATACAGAACACAACAGAAACTTAAATCTTTATTAGATCAATGCAAAGATGAAGCTGGTTAATTCATTTTAACCTATCCAGTAAACCATTAATAATAAGAAGAAGAACTCACATTTAAATAGTACTTATTATGCTCCAAAAACTATGCTAAACATTTTATAGCTCTTATCTCATTTGGTTTCCACATCAATCCTGGGAGGTAATACTATTATTATTTCCATTTTACAGATGAGGAAAATGAGGCAAACAGGAGAATTAAGTGATTTTCCCTGGATCACAAAGCTAGTAAGTGTCTGAGATGGATTTGAACTCAGGTCTTCTTAAATCCATGCCAGACATTCTACCCAATCTGTCACTCAGCTGCTCCTATTATGTACCATGCATTTAGTACTAAAGGGCAAAACTAGAAGATGAAAAACAAACCCTTCTTAAAAAGAGCTTGCATTCTAATGAAGAATAGAACAATTAAAGAGATTAGGATATAGATGTTAATTTGTGGGTGAGAAAAAGAATATTAGCTGCTGGATAGAGAGGTGGGGAAATTAAAAAAAAAACAACAACAAGTTTTCAAGTAGGTCTTGGAGGGAAGCTAGGGAGTCTAAGAAAGTGGAAATGAGGAGGGAACACATTCTAGCCATGGGAGAACGGAGAAAAGCCATTTCAAAGGTGAAAATTCAAAAGAGGGACTGAGGAATTCAGAGAAGAGTAAGGAATATAGTTTGGCACAACCATAGAGTCTGAAGGGGTAAGAATAGACAATAACCAGTTAAATCTGTCTTTGCGGGAGAGGGGGCTCTAGATCTTTGATTGACTTAAGTCTAGGGATTCTATTTTCAAACCAAGCATCTACAAAAGTACACACACACACACACACATACACACACACACACACACACAATTACATGGATTTCTCAATTACCCGAGAAAAAATTATTTGATGGAAAGTAGAACAAGGCTTGTGAGGAGCAGGAAAAGTCAACATGATGGACTCTTCCCCTCTGTCACCATCTTCATTGGCTTGGAAATATTATTCATTTTGGTGTTACCCAATTGATTTTTCCTCCTGGGTGTTCTGAACCCCAAAATGGGAAGACCAAATCTCAGTAGTCACTTTCACTGGTTGATTTCACATACGCTAACCCCGCTCCCACATTTCTGGCCAAATGCCCATCGTGTCTTTCTCACATTCAACCAAGAACAGTGTCACACTTTAACATCCA
Organism: Gracilinanus agilis; assembly: GCF_016433145.1. Taxonomy (NCBI): domain Eukaryota; kingdom Metazoa; phylum Chordata; class Mammalia; order Didelphimorphia; family Didelphidae; genus Gracilinanus; species Gracilinanus agilis. The sequence continues at coordinate 7,254 of NW_025349091.1, forward strand.
CAGTCTTAATGATGGAACAAAAAAAAGATGTTCAAAGAAGTTGTTTCATGGATTTGCACTTGCCTATTAAATCCCTGACATTTATCCTAGAGCCCTCAGAATAATAACTTGGGGAAGGGGTGGGGGGAGAAAAATCATCATTTTTTTGTTTACAGTGAGAAGTTACCGAGGTGGAAAAAGCTATTAGGCTCTAAACAGGGAGGTCTGATGCTTCTTACTTATTCCATGGGGCCCTGACGAGATCTGATTCATATTCTAGTGGATTGGCCTTTTGTGGCCTGCCGAAAAGCCATAAAGGCTCTGACAGCCAGAATGACTGCATCCCAAATGCTCTCTTTTTCTCATTTCCATCTCTGCACTCCTCAGAGACTGACTTTATTATTAGAAAGTCAAATGTGGCGGCTGCAGGTTTGCTTTTCTCTGTTTCCTATAGCAGGTCCTACTACACAGGGATGCCACCAAGGAGAGGTCCACGTGATGGCCGGGTCCATGCAACTTCACTGTCACTGTCTCTCTCCCTGGTGCTACTTTTCTCTTCTCCTCTCTTTCTTGACAGGCTTTGCATTTCCTTTCTCTTTTTTGCTTTTAATGAATTTGGAGGGAGAGACTTATGGCTCTACATCATCTTCTCCTTTAGAAAGTCAGAATGAAATTTCAATATTAATGATGATGAAAAAATAATAATGAATAAAATAAAGATGAGAAGAATTAAACAAATAATAATAAAACATAACTACAAATGGCATTTATAGAGTACATTAAAGTTTGCAAAACAATTTATATACAACATCTCATTTAAGCTTCATGATAATCTTATGAGTAAGATAAGATGGGGATAAATAACTCCATTTTGTAGATGAGGAAAGGAAGGAGGACATGACCTAGATTGGTCGGAGATGGGATTTGAACACAGGGCTTGCTGAGTCCAAGTATGATGATACCAAGCAACTGGAATTTCTCCAGAATAGGAAAATGTATATTTCTCATCTTAGTCAAGCATGAAGATGGTAACCATTATATAGTGCAAAAAATTGTTGCACAGTTTTAATAGTTTAAAAATAGACATCTCATATCTAGAAAGTGTATGTATATGTATAAGAGAGAAAGATTTCATTGACATAAAAAACTAATTGACAAGGAAATTATCTCAATTAATGCAGAATAAACTTTGTTGCAATTCACAGTCTTAAAGAATTGCTTGAGGACTAAATATCTAGTCCAGAGTCACATAGATAGTATGTCAGAGATAGACTCTAATAGAAGAGTAATTTTATATTAATTATAAATAT